>NC_137422.1:39877713-40077713 GCF_964374335.1 Astatotilapia calliptera
ACAGCCTCTCAGCGCGCTCGCTGCGTGCCTGGGTCTTACCCTGTGGCAGAGGTATCGCCCTGACGCCAACTGTGGCCAGCCTGTTGGGGGTGGTGAGGGTAACGAGGCCGCTGGAGTCCAGGTGTAGGGTGTCGGACGATCGACCCTGAGAGGCCTCTTCTTTGACCTGGAAACAGCCACACGAGAACACTGATTATCTGGAAATGTGATAAATCCGCCCCTTTCCTTCCGGATTCTTCTCCTCAGAGCAACGCTGAACGTTTTTAAACTCCGTCAGCAGACAGTAGAGCTGAATCACAGATTTCATACACTACCCTGGCCTCCAGCTCAGCGACTCACCTGATGAATGATGGCGACTTTCTGCTGCTTGCCCAGCTCCTCGTTCACCATGTCCACTTTGGGAGGACGAACCACCGTCTCTCTGAACGGGATGATGGGCTCAGACGCGCTGATCTCGATTTTAGCAAACCTTTAAAAAAAAGAAGAGTGGAGGCTGTTCTCTGTTTTCATAATCAGCCAGTCTGACAGTCTGCAGATAGAGAACAGACACAGGCCATGGCTGTCGCCCAAAGGCAACGGGGCGACAGGATTCGGCTGCTCACAGGTCAAACACATCAGAACTGAAAACCTCGGACCGCCATCTGATGACGATTTCATGTTTTATTCAATTCAGTTTTATTGACACAGCGCCAAATCACAACAACAGTCGCTCGAGGCGCTTCATATTGTGCGGTAGATCCTACAATAACACATACAGAGAAAAACCCAACAATCACATGACCCCTATGAGCAGCACGTTTTTCAAACACAACATCTGGACCCATTTAACCAGGAAGTCCTTCAGACTAACGTCGTTTTTCAAGGCAGAATAAATCAAACACAAGAACACGTAAAAAACAAGACACAGTGAAAACTTGTCATTTACAGAAGTCTTTATGAGAGCTCTGCACTCTGCAGGGAGACGCAAGCATTCAGCTTCAATGTGCTCTGAAGGTTATTCCAAGAATAAGGAGCTAAATAAGATTAAAATATCTCAATAATAAAAACTCTGCACTCTGTCCGTCATCCAAACAAATACCCAAATATTTCTGGGATGATACTTTCAATAAAATCTCCTCCGAACATCTGAGGTGTGGGCTGATTTCCAGAAAACAACATGAATCGTCTGCATAGAGTCACTTTAGCCGTAATGGAAAATAAAATACGGCCAAAAATGAAACTTTTTTAAATCTTCACCTTCATCCTCTGGGGTCATCAAGTGGGTGTTCACAAAAGTCTGACGTAATCGATCCGATACTTCAATTCTTTTCTATTGACAAAGCACCAAATCACAAGCTCAAAGCACTTTAAACTGTAAGGTGAAACTCTACAATGGCACAAGTGATGCTTCCTGCTACAGGATGGAAGAGGATTTAAAAAAGTGGAATGAGTCGCTCCACTACAGTAGCTTTGCATGATTCACGGCCCCAAACAACCCTTATGTATCTGATCTGAAATAAGCCTCCCTGTAAGCCAACTTTCTTCTGATTGGCTGCTCCTCACGGTTTGTAAACTGTGCTGAACTGTATGAGGACGCCCTCCTGTGACATCATTCAGAGCCAAGAATAGAAAAAACCACACCTGTGTGAAACTGAGTGTAATTAAAATTAAAGCAAAGATGAAACTCGGAGTGAGGAAAAGTCGGGATACAAAATGTTCCCGTTGGTGTTTTACGCTCGTACAGACTCTGCAGGTGACGGTGCGAATGAAAGCTCCTCTCCAACGGGACGAGACGGCGTTAAGAGAAACGTCTTTGGAGTCTGTAATTACTGTCACAGCCACGAGTTTAAAGAAACTCTAATTAATATGAAATATTCTTTCAGATCCGGCTGACAGAGCGAACACAAAAACACGACACCTCAGAAAGCTGCACGCAGGTAGAGAGAATCTGTCCGGCCTATCAGACGCTTTGCTGCTAACGTTGAGTCGCAGCTTATAAACCAGCAACGAGACGCAGAGCTGCTCAAAGAAATGTCACCAGGATCTCAGAGGTGATGGACATCCTCCTTTTCTCTTTGATCATTTTACTGCGCGCTTGTTCGTTCTTGTGACATTCGATGACGTTGGATCCTGCGATGTGCATTTGGGCCGTACACTGAGACGACCGCTTGCTCCCCTCACGTCACACGTGTGGAGCGGCGCAGAGCCGTCTTTCCAATAATAAAATGATTTGTGGGGCATTTTAAAGATTTGGGTGTTCAGTAGAAATGAGTCAGAGCCCGAGTGCCGCAGCAAGGACACAAAGTGTTTCTCTAACATCATTTATACCCGCTGAGGTCCTCCACCAGCAGGCTGCAGAGGACAATCGCACTCATTAGTCTGCCCGTCTGCATTAGAGGCTTTACTGAACAACACAGATGCTTCCTGGCTGACCCCGGGGTCACTGGGTCACTCTGAAAAACACGCCTGTGTTTATATTTGTGCTGCATTAGCAGCGGCACCGAGACAGCGGGGATACTTCCTCGTTTAATCCAGTTATCCACGGTAACAGGTAATCCCTGCTGCTCGCCATCTCACTTAATGAACACTTGAAAAGTTTCTGTGAAAACGCCAAATTGAAAACGTACAGCTCTGTGTGTGTGTGTGTGTGTGTGTGCGCTGAATTATCGATCACTGGTGCCCATAAGCACTGAAGACTGGGCACCTGACCTAGTTTTGATGGGAGAGGGTGGGGTGTGGGGATAATCCCCTCGCAGCGGTGGAGCTGTGATGTCACAGTCTTGTGCTCGCCCGTGTGGCAGAGAACAGCGCTGACCTTATTCTGAACGTGATGCGCTGCGTGCCAGCGCTTACGTGGAGGGCTCAGGCTGCCGACACATCAACAAGTCACCCAGCCAGCCAATCAGACACTTTATGAAGCAGGTAGCTCGCCATCAAGTCACATCACCAGCCAAAATGTAAGCCAATGATCGAGCCATCCATCCAGCCAATCAGCCTTCATCTGAGCCAAGCAGGCAGCCAGCTGGCCGGTCAGCAATCCGCCGTCCTGCTCTGCCATCTCTGTCCCGAGCTGTCTGGCCTCGGCTCTAAACATAGCAGCAGCAGCGCTGCACGCGGCCTCGTTTCCTCAGCTGGAATCCCACAAAATCAGAGCAACAGGCAGCGCGGAGCGAGCCTCATGAGCGACTCTGCGCTGACGGACCCGCCGCACAAAGCCAAGAACCCCCCAACCCCGCCAGCAAAGAAGAGATCAATCAATCAATTTATTTATAAGCACTTTTAAAAACAGGTTGACTAAAGTGCTGTAAAAAAGTAGCTCAGACACACAAAGAACAGAACAAACCAACCATGGAGATCCAGAGCTTTCATCTTTATAGGTAATAAAAGGACGAGATGCTACAATCCCTGGTTAGGATAAGGGCTGTCCCCACAAGATATGAATACCCAACGTGTGTGTGTGTGTGTGTGTACTGTATGGGGTATTTTCTTGCACAGTGTTACATCATCCAAAGTGATTTTACTCGTCGGTCAGTGAGAGTGCATTGTGCTTTCGACTTGAGCTCTTACAATCAGTGTCTGCAGGAGTGCGTCCTTAAGTAGCACCAAGGCTGAAGCAATCATAAAACATTTATCCATGAAACTCAAAGCCTGGGTGGAGCAAACGGTGGAAAAGGCAAAAACCAAATAAACAGAGGCCGATTTGAAAACACAGCTCGGTGCGCTCTGACGTCAGGAGCTGTTGGAGGTGCAAACTCAGATCAGTGTGGCTCACAGGTGACAGATTTGCATTCTCCTGCTAAATAATTATAAAATATAATCGATAATAACATTTTAAAGAATATAAATATTTACTCTGTGACACAAACCGGGCGGCAACAAACCAGGAGACGCACAGAAACACAGTTACATGAAAGAAACCCAAAGAGGAATTCAGGCCAAGCGTGGTGTGTGCAGTCAGCACGATCAGAGGAGCAGCTGAGTGCATGAGTGAAAATGGTGTATGCAGTGTTGTTTGATGCCACGCTTTCAGAGCACTGACACAGTGGGCCGGGTGCTGCCCACGAGCCACAGCAGCGGGGCAGAGGTGAGGCGCAAAGTATGAAAAGTCCTCCTCTAACGTCCGACAGCTGCACCCATGAACTGCACCACGTGCCGTTCCAGGCACACGTCAGCCTTTGTGTACCAGTATGTAAAACACCACAACCATTAGACACCATCTCCTGGACTGGTTCCAGTCAGAGCCGCCCTGCAGACTCTGCATCCAACATGGCGGAGCCGGAGCTTAAACCCAACAGCGAGCCGAGCAGCCGGCCTGAAGCGAAACGTTTGACAGGACCGGAGCGAGCTGTCTGCTATGACAGGAAGCTCAGAATATGAGTGAGTGTGTCGGCCAATAGGAACACAAGAACCCCCCCAAAAAAGGACAAAGCAGCAACGTGACAACTGTGGCGCACAAAGCGGGCGGTTACTGACGCACTGAAAGACGATGAGCTGGTACACCGATATAATGCATGTGGGCGACCCACCTGAAAACACGTCGCTGATAGCTGCACGCCGCTGCAGCCGTGCAGCAACAACAACACTGTTGTGTGACTGGACACAACGCGCAACAACGTTGTTGTTTTTCCTGTTATTCTAAATCTAAAATCGATCCACAAAAACAGGAGGTTCTTAAAACCTGAGCCTGAACTTGGATCTGTACTCAGGTCCTCGTCTGCAGACGCAAAACATCAAAACTCTGAAAAACACATTTGTGTGAGTTCAGCTCCACAGACGCCGCACAGAGTCGGGCCTGCGATATTACAGGGAGGAGGTGCCTTTTAAAAACCATCAGAAGGGCACGTGTGATTGACCACGAAGGCCACCAGCTGAAACTGCCCCCCCCCCCAGCGGGTCCTACCATTCTTTTCCCAGGTCCTGAAACAGCGCCTGCCAGAAAAACGCCAACAAATGTGGCAGCGTGCCCCGATCACACGGTGAGCGACACGCTCCGCTGCCCGCCGAACCCTCGCTCATCCAGCTTTACTACTCGATGATTTGCCACCAGACAAGATTCTTCATATCCAGCATGTGTCTGCGATGAAGGCGGCGACCTCTCCGCAGCCCGAGCGCTCCTCTGCAGGGACGGGATACCCCGAGAGGGGCCCGTTCCTCTCTTTGGCTCTCAGCAATCAGGCCTACACGGCGGAGCGGCTGGATGGGAGTCACTCCCGAGTCACATTATAGGCCACCTGGAGCCAAATAGCTCTGAGAGCCGTCTGAGAGCAGCAGGAAAAAGAATCTCTGAGGTGATGAGAAAATTCAGGCTCTCCAGCCTGACTGCCCGCCTGAGGTCTGGTGAAAACAATGCAGCACTCATCGCTGGAGTAATGATGTCCCTGTGATGGAGCATGTTCAGGCAGGATCTGGGAGACAGGCCAGTGACTGGAGCCAAGCGGAGAGAGGTCCTTGAGAAAAACTTGCTCTGCTGAATCATTTGCTTGCAGTTTATGTCTTACTGTGTCTGCGGGGGTTTTATTCAGACCTGTTTTCGTTCAATCGATCTCCACGGCCTCTTCGTTGCTTTTACAAATCGATTCTTGTGCTTCTGGTAAGTAAGCACATTCAGTAAAACCCCGAATTCGGAGGCTGAGGATGATGTCATCACTAAACACATGGCAGAAGACTTTCAGGGACACGGGTGTGTTTGCATCAGCTTCCTCACTGTCCTGTAACATTTCTGTGCTCGAATTTAATTTTATACAACAAATAGGCTCTGCTGCATATAAGGTAACATGAAGTTAGAGTTAAAAAGTGCGAATCCCACACACAGCATCACACAGTTTACGTTTACTTAGTAAATCTGCTCGGTCAGGTTTAGACTGGACACTGGCTCCAGTAATGAGACAGGGATGGATGGGCAGGTTTGAGTAATGAAAGTTCACGGTTTGGGTTCAAATACAGAAACTGAGTTTTCCTGGTTGCTATGGTGACAGGCTCCCGCTGAAGACCCGACGATAACATGCGCCGCAGGCACGAAACATTCGCCCCACTGAAACATTAGCTTTGCAAATGTCTAACCTACGAAAACACGACCGGCGAACAGACTTTCATCACGACGGGAATCTTAACCGGTCACTTGACTGTGACCATCTGCTACTTCATGTTCTCACCACAAGTTATATTCTATTCTTTGGTGATTCAGTAAAAGCACTAGATGTTGCAGTCCCTGATTGTGCATTGCGTTAAATGGCGAGCATCTTGAGGCTGTTATGAGGAAAGGCAGCCCAGAAACTTTACCAGCAGCACACATCAGTGCGTGCCTCAGCTTTCTGTCTTTTACCCAGGCCAATCTCCCATTTTTGGGGGATTAGAGATCTGATCTAGGTTATCATATTAAGGTTTGGGACACATCGTCAGCAGTGGACCTTGGATTCATCGGGTGTTTCGGCCGTTATCACCAGACACCCTCATCCAAGGAGGCCCTGCCAGGGCTGATCAGGCCCCGGAGTGTCTCTGGTTTATGTTGACTTGTTATTTCACTTCTTCTTTTAGTTTTCTACAGTTTATTTTCTATCTATTCACTTCAACTGAGAGATAATACTTACCTCTTTAACATTTATGGAGCCTCACTTCTTCAAAGGGATAGAAAAGGTGAAAGAGAGGAGTAAGACAAAAGGGACACGACAGGAGAGCTGGAGGGGGGCCACACCTCCCCGCCGGATCAGGCTGTACACTCTACCTCCTCACTGCCTCCCAGAAAAGGGAAGAAGAGCAAATATTTTCTTTTCTCTCGCGGTTCGCTGACTGCCATAGCTGCCCAAGTGATGTCAGCCCTTTTCACCCACAGCCAGTGACGGGTCCTCTCAGCACTGTTAGCTAGCTCTCGTATAGCTGCTGCTGCGCCCTCTGATCCAATCTCTGAGCAGATAAACACTCCAAACACTTCGAATGTGCAGATTTACCTGTAACAGCAGGTACTGTTTCCTGTACATGGATAATGTTATTCAGGCATTTAATTATAATCTGTCCTCGTGAGAGCACAAGATTAAAAATAATGGAATTACATATGAAGCACATGTACAATACTGTGCAAAAGTATTGAGCCGCCCCTCATTTCTTTATATTTTGCTTCCTTTGAGTTTTTTAATTTGTCTTGAGAAACAATTTTCCAGCTTTCCGGAGCTCTTTTAAGGTTTCCTTTGAACATTGACTCATTTTCAGCTTTTTAAAGTAAAGATTTTAAAAACACTTTATTACTAGCAGGCTGTCACAAAAACACATCACTGATTCCAATTTCTTTAACTGGATCGATAAAAAATGCCAAAGATAACACAGTCTGACATAAAATAGTATTTTTGCCCCAAACAGGTGATTCCCACGGAGCTGTTAGCTAAGAATTCGGCACATCCCGACACTGGCGTGCAGCGGTTCCTTAAAAAAATCTGAAGATGAAAATGAATAATGTGCAAGGCCTAAACATCTTCTGAATCCAGCAGAGACCTGACAGGAGAGATGCACCTTCAGCTGATCGTACCTGTGTTTCCAGGTAGGTTTGCTCAGGTCTCAATAAACCTCCAAACAAAATCCAGAGAAATAACAGCTGGCTCAAAACCTTTGCACAGGACTGTAACGGCCACCCAGAAACATCAAGCTGAAACTTGATGTTGTCCTGACCATGTAAAGACAAATTTGCCTTCGATGGGATTCATTCAGCATTCATGTAACTCTGACACACCTGCTTAACCACGACTGCAGGAGCCACATTAACTGATAACAGCAGCTGTGTTCATTGTGCCACCGTGCAAACATTTCTCAGAAATAGTTTCAGAGTCTCTATTGTTGACTTGGCCCCCAAATTTCTCAGATCTCGGAGCAACCAAGGACCTACTGAGATCTACTGTCTGATACTTTGAGACGGGTGTCCAACTCCAGGCCTCGAGGGCCGGAGTCCTGCAGGTTTTAGATCTGGGTCAACACACCTGAATCCAATGATTAGCTCATTACCAGGCCTCTGGAGAACTTCAAGACATGTTGAGGAGCTCATTTAAATCAGCTGTGATGGATCAAGGACACATCTAAAAGCTGCGGCCTGGAGTTCCCCACCCCTGATCTAAAGGATCTGCTGCTAAAGCGAAGGCGAGCGACACCACGGGACACCGATCCGAGGAGTCCCCGCCTCGATGGATCCGAGGTGTTGTGACAGCACGAGGGGAACCTGGCCAGGCTATTTTAACGTTGGGGTGTACATTTGTATTTTAGCAAAGCCGCATGATAACAGAACAGACTGAATTAACAGTTTGGTTTTACCACGGATGTGCAGACATCTGTCACCGGATTAAATCCGACACGGAAGGAAAACTGATAATGAGAACTGATGATAGCGAGGCACAAAGTTATAAAGAGCTATTTTTATGCATCCTAAATGGATTTATGGATGTTGAGCCTTAATGGAAAAAGCTGAACATCGGAGATAATGGCATCACAGGAAAGAGCACGTCGTGCTGCCTGTGAATTCTGGTTTAACAAGGTTAAAACTCTCAGAAGAAAAGATGTGATGTGTCTTGATAAATGCACTGAGTGTAAATGCGATGCTTTAGATTGCTGCAGATACTGGCTTTAACGGCATCTGCATCGTTACAGCTGTGCAGGAAATCATTCTGATCTAATGACAAATAAACCTACTTGTACATTGGCTACTTTATAATTCACTTTTTCTGAAATATAAATGTTTAAATGGTCAGGAAGCACAAATAGTGTGTAATTTTACTAATTACTGTGAAATAAAGGGACACTGTTCATCTAGTTTCTCCTGTTTAGACCTTAAAAGCTTCCACCTGACCTGCTCAGCCTGTCATGGACAGCATCCATGCAACAGCTTTCAGTGACTTGCAATTCATGTCTGGAATAAACAGACGACTTCAAACGCAAAATTACACACTGCTAAATATCGAAGATGTTGTGTTATCATTTGAGCAGCCGTGCGCGGAGAGCGGCAGTTCTCTCTAACTGATGGATTTCTGTTCCCCGCTGACATGACAAGAACCGAGATTAATGAACACAGAGCAACTGTTCTTACGCATAAAAACTGAGTAAAAATAAACCGATGAAAACACGCTTTACACACTGCAAACAGCATCCCGTCGTACAATCTCAGCGATGTACAAAAAGCCGATTAGACGATGTACAGGAAATCTACGGGTGAGGATACTGGGTACCTAAAATGATCCTGCTTCACGGCACAGTCATCAAAGTTACACAAAAACAGGACACACTTCTTCGTTGATCACACAGACGTGGCAAATCCAGGCTGTTTTAATGTCTCGATGCTCAGTCATCCAGGTACGTAGATGCCAAACGTCGATTCTTTTCATCTGGACGTTTTCAGTGGGAGAAACGCTTCATCATCATCCAGGTGACTCCTTCAGTCTCAGCTCGTGTGGTTTTATAACACTGACATGCAGAAGATGTTTGAAAGGAGGTCACGAGTCTCTGAGGGGAATAAGTGCGGCCTGTTGCAGTCACACCTGCACACTGCAGGTTTTCACTGTGACATCTCTGCTGTCCTCTCTGATCCCGGATCAGACCCCAACTGATAGGGCTGTGCGATATGACCAAAATCTCATATGACATTTATAACGATATAAACCACAAAAATTTACATTTTCGGTGAATTCTGTGAATCTCGGGCAGCTCGACTTGTGTGAAGTGTTTTCAGCTGGGCGTCGTGTGCCTGGAGTCGAGTGTTTTGACCGATGGATTGAACTACATATTTTTAGACATAAGTTGGGATGGTTGCCATTTTCTTTGTGGGTATTTATTACACGGCGTGCTGCGGGGAAACGCCCGTTCTAATGTTTGAGTGGGAGGTTTATTTGGAGCACCTGACGGCTCTTCTTTGCTTCTCAGCCGTAAACTCTCTCCTTACTGTCACGTGATTCTTCCGTTGGTGGTAGCAGAGGTTTGGTGGGGGCCGGTTTCCTGCGTAATTTGCAGTGTCAGATGTTTCATAACCAACCCATGTCCGTGCTACAGAGGCAGCCCCTCGTTTAGGAATAAGGTCCTCGATTTGTTTGGACTGGTCCTTCTGTTTGTCATCATTTCAGTTTATTTTGAAAAACCTCAACAGGATCTTCAGCTTTATTGAACTTTAAGAAATTAATGTAGCCTCTACACTGACCATCAAGCCATGAAAGATATTGTTGTAAACTGTTTATTTTGCGACACCATGAAACAATAGAAGTAGAAGAGTTTGGCACTGGCCTGCCGGGTTCAGGAATCGGTGGATGGATTATTTCTGTTTGTGTTTGCACTCTTGGGTTAAAATGAGGTCGTGTTGCTGCCCACAGAAAAAAGCACCTTTTTAAACTTGTAACTGGCTCCAGTGTGTTTACTACCTGCCACACAGCCGTGGTTTAATGTTACAGGCGGGTCTTGTGTTCAGGTTTTCTGGAAACGCCATCTCTAAACTCATTCTCGGGTGATTTTGTGAGGCCGCAGCAGCGACACCAAATTTCCCCTGTGAAAATAATCTATGTGCCGGTCAATGAGCTCGCACTGTTCTTCTGAGGAGACTGGCAGCGTCCAGACGGACAGGAGCAGCAGTCAATACGTAATGATAGCCAGATAATGATGGGCTGGAATTGGAAACAGATCAGCTCTGTGCCTCAGATGTGAGTCGCTCAGTATACGAACACACACTGTGCTCAACCTGCACTACGCAACAGCAGACGCGAGCAGGAGAGCACACAAACGCAGACGATCGATATGACCGAGACAGAAAAAGTCAGATATGGAGAAATATAAAAATTGAATACTGGGACAGCAGACGCCACGTGAGGAGCACGGTTATTAATACCAACGCAGTCCAAGTCAGACTTTCTGAAAAGTGGGACTTTACTTCATGGTGATCATTTCTTGGCTCACAGTCTAGGTGGAGGTTATTGTCGATCATGGAGACAGAAGACGCCGCAATAATCAACTAAAATAAGACGGACACAGCCACCACGCCCCCTGCTGGCTTTAGACGTCACATCCTGAAGCCTTTCTCAGAGGTTGCTGCACACATGCTGACCTATCATCAGAAACTCCGCCCACGTCTCACCATAGCGTTCGTTTGTTGACTGATCATTTTCTTTTTTTCTGAACAAACAAACAAACAAACCCCGAATACACAAAACCTGTGATGAAATGTTTCAGCACTTTTGTCGATGAATAAAAACGAGACGACAATGTTCCGGGGCGACGAGATCCAATCAGAATTAATTAAGTTGTATAGAGAGGCGGGACCAGTTTGGGGGGGATCCAATCAGACGTAAGCTCCTTGTTCTTGATCTTTCACTGACGATCAGGGTGTGAGGGAGGAAGCTCCCGTGTTTGTCATGGAGACGAGAAGAGCACACGTCACGCTTTGTAAACCGTGCGCAGCGACTCTCACCAACAACTCTGAATCAAGTTCACACCCACTCTGTGCTAATCTCACAAGATTTATTGGAACAAAACTAAATGAATTTAGATTAAATTATGATAAAAATGATGATCGTGGCGACTACTCGCCCATCACTCACTGCTCCTTCAGCCACCTCGCTCTCTGGATATTATCAGAACGTAATCTGATTGGTTAGCAGCCATATTGGAGAATTTCTCCAATCACACGGATGCTGAGCAGATTTTTTACTGTGCATATAAATCAGCGACCACATACATGCAGAATAATCTGCGTGAACAGTTTGGATGGTCTGATTATTCCAAGGCTTCAAAGAACCACAGGAACTGGATTAGTGCACCCAGCCTTGTTAACCTGAGCAGAGCTGGTTTCCCTTTTTGTCTTTATGCTCAGATAAATAAATTATAGTCAGAGTGATCTCTTGGATAAAGCTTCAAGTTGACCTATTCTGCTACCTGCACCATCCTTTGATTCTTAGACATAATAATTAAGTTAACTGGGTATTATAGTAATCTAAGCACGATGACACAGATGCATGAAAATGTTTTCTCTGATGAGACTTTTCCTAAATGTTCCTTAAATGGAACGTAAAACAGATTTTTCATGGGAGTCGAAGCCCAGAGACGAACTGTAATTATTATGCCAGCATTAGAAACACTAGAAATCACTGATGTAGACATTTGATGTTGTTAAAGGATGAGCTCAGTTACTCTGAGTTTAAAACAAAATGACTGTATGGAAGCCAAAAGACACACAAGTGAATGTCATCAGCACAGAAATGATTAGAAATATCCTCAATGACTTAATCATGTCAGTCAAAGGCAGCATGCAGAAAGACAATAATAATGAACCCACGGTATCACTGATTGGCTGATTGGGTGACTGTTGTATGAGATGACCATATAAAGATATCCCCCTCTGTGACATCATATGGAGCCAAATGTAGGAAAACATGGAATAAACTGACTGTTTAGAGCATTCTGAAGCTCACAGAGGTTGCTGCACACACTGACCTGTTACTATGTTCATACATGAACATTCAGCGCAGGGACAGGAAGTGAGCCAAAGCAGAGCAGGTTTCTTTAACAAGTGTTCACGAGTGAACATGAACACTTTACATGCCTAACATCAGCATACAGGCAGACACACATGCACGCACGCACACTGACCGCTCTCTCAGGTCGTCCAGGCAGCGCTGCAGATGAACCTCGCCAGCAGTGACCAGAACGTGTTCTCCGGTTTCCTGGATCAGAACCTCGGCACAGGGGTCGGCCTGGTTCAACAAGCGCATCCCGCGCACCAGCTTTGGCATCTCGCCTGTCACAAACAAACGAGGTGGAAACACAATCATCGATTCGGCTGTGTGAGCGGTCGGAACGTCTACACAACAAGGAACACACTCTCAAACCTGACTGGACCTAACTGGTGTTAACCTCTGTCTCTGCTCCACAGCATGTCTTTATCCCGTCTTCCTTCTCTCACCCCAACCAATCGCAGCAGATGGCCCCGCCCCTCCCTGAGCCTGGTTCTGCCGGAGGTTTCTTCCTGTTAAAAGGGAGTTTTTCCTTCCCACTGTCACCAAAGTGCTGCTCATAGGGGGTCATATGATTGTTGGGCTTTTCTCTGTATTACTGTAGGGTCTTTACCTTACAGTATAAAGCGCCTTGAGGCAACTGTTGTTGTGATTTGGCGCTGTGTAAATAAAGTTGCATTGAATTGAATTTGACCAGAGCAGCGGTGAAGCTCGGCTTTTCGTATGAATCTTTTTACTTCCTGAGTCCGGCAGCACCCACATAAAGAGTTTTTCTGTGTGGATTGATGTGGGCAGGCGTCACCGGCCTCTCATTCACAGCTCTGCTTGTGCTGCCAGACAACCAAACATTATCAAAGTGAAGTCGTAGTTTCCTGTTCTCTGTGAGTGCTGCTGGCTGTGCCTGCGAAAGCGTTATTTACAGCTGATATCATCTGCTGCAGGAGAAAAGAGTTTAAACTGGCAAGACTCTGCTGACTTCAGTGTTTTAATATCTGAATATTAGCAAATGCTCCTCCCTTCGGCCTGTGCAGCGTGATTGGCTGCTGTCAGCTTGATGTATTGTATGAACAGTCCATTGATTCCCAGTCTCTGGTCAAGAAACTGAAGTACGAGTGACATCTCGAGTCGTCCGTATTAAAGTTAAATTCAAAGCCGTAAAATTTTCATCTTAAATCTGATTCCAGTCCAAGTCATGTGACTCTCATTCATCACACCATCGATGTCAGCTGACATTTAGGAAGCTGTGCACGCTGTGACTTGGAGCAGTGTGGAGCCTCTCAATAAAGATTTGTTCGGTTTGGTGCGATTACGTTTACAGTTGACACAAATACACAAATAGGTGCAGATTTGGGCTCAGAACTGTGAACTGATAGGAGTTTGAAATGTTTCAGCCGATCGACTCGGTTTCTCTAACACGGCGGTTTCTCTCTGACGCCACATTCATCGGAAACACAGCACAAGCTCATCATCACCATTTGAGGGCAGACGGAGGCGCAGAGCCGGACGCTTTGACTCCATGCAGAGAACAAATAAGGAGAGGGCCAGTTAGTGTTACTGAACTCTCCCATTGGCTGTTGGGGAATTATATATTTCTGGTTTGTAAAACACGCCGTCGGCTGTATTTGAGTCATTAGCATGATGTGAAACTTAGCTTCGTGGTCTGAATACATCAGCACAGCTGGACTGACTTCAGCTGTGCTGAGTTTTTGGCTGATACCAAAATTCAGTGCGTGGGACTCTCACACACACACACACACACACACACACACACACACACACACACACACACACGCGCAGACAGACAGACTCACACGCGTGTCCAACTAAATGAAAGGAGACAGTGTCGGGTCTCCGTGAACGTTCCGGTTTCACTGAATTTAACAAAGCAGCAGATTAGTTTCATGAACTACATGTGAGAGCGCCTTCGGAGACCTACTTGGATGTTTGGGCTCTATGGCAACCCTGACAATGGGCGTGGCCTCAAAGTTGAGCGGGGTAAAGGGAGGACAGGCGGGTGAGGTGGACAGCGTGGCCGACTTCAAGACGAACTCCTCGAGCCCTCCGATACCTGAGTGTGAAAAACATCAGACGTGAGGACATCGCACCAAATAAAACATGCAGCTGCTTTAAACAGATTCCCCCACGATTCACCAGAATCACATGATCACCAAATAACTGAGGGGCAGAGGAAGCAAAGCTAAAAAAGTCACAGAAGAGAAGAAATATTGTTTAGAACAGGAAGAAAGTGGATCAATAATAATAAATACACACACGTCCTGCTTCTTGCATTTTAAGTAACAAAAGTTTGACTGTGTGTAACAAACGTGACCATCACAGAACAGCCGTGCTTATAAAGTGACTCCACACCTGCTCGGCAGGATCAGCTCAAGCACCTGCATATATAATATTTAATGTCCGTGACAGGAGCGAGCTCTGTACCCGGGATCTTGAGCTGTTCCCATAATTCACTGGAGCAACATTTTAAAACGTGTGTTTTGGGTTAACTTTCAACAGTCATGTGACCAAAAATGTGCACAACTTTATTTAAAAAAACAAAGAAACAGCTGATGCTGAGAGGTCAGGAGGGTAACACTTGCTGATTTTCAGTGCAGGGTTTTTTCACGCTGTAAAGCAGAGCGCTGGAGTATCAGCGTTTCAATCTAATTTTACCCGAATCAGCAGAAATTGGAGGAACGAGTTGTTTTGTTTATTAAAAATGCAGAACACTGGATCCAAGCCTGGTAACAAAAACTGAGCTTTAATTAAGCTGGAGGGGGAAAAAAAGCAGGAAACCACAAACTCCAACAAACAAAACGAGATTGCAGGAAAACACAAACAGGACGAAGGAAAGCATGAGAGGACTTTAAACACAGAGCTGAAGCTAATTAAACACAGGTGACATAATGATCAGAGCACAAACGAAGCAAAACCAGAGACGCACAAAGAGAGTGATCGCCAAAGTAAAACAGGAAGTGAGAATCAGAGTCGTCTACCAATCAGAGGGTGGGTGGGCCGATCCACGTCCAAGTTTCTTTAAGCCTGCGTTACCCTCCATGCATGTGAATGAGTGTGTGAAACAGGCTTTGAGTAGTCGATTACACACTTTAACTGAGCACATTCTGGACTATCAGTTGAGCCCAACACAAAATACAAGCTGCAAACTGACAAAAGAAAGACAAACACACCGTGCTGAGTTGTGGCTTCCCTTCAGGCTGATGTTTGGTAAAAAACGAGCACATCTGCTTTGGAACAGAAAGTGAACTTCCTGGACGTGTTTGGAGACACGAGTGCCGTCGGGTTATGTTGCTCTGTCACTGGATCGGCAGCTTAAAATTCTATTACAGACAAAAGCTTAAACAAACCCAAGTTTACTTTGTTACTTTGTAACATTCGCATGTTTACTGTTTATCACACACACGAGAATTTACACTGTCGGACAAACCAAACGTGACATCATCATGAATACATAATGCAGCTGTGACACTGAGTGACAGACCGACAGACACAAACAGACACACATACAACAAGTGTCAGATCCACACAGTTGCTCTGGGATCAGCTACAGAAGTCGATGCCTAAGTTTAGTCTCCAGTTTGAAAGCTGGCTCCGCCCCTTTTTAATTGTTGCCATTACAGGAATATTTCTTTTTTACCTCTCCTCTTTCTGTTATAGTAGTTTAATACTTTTTATGCGGAATGTTGCATTTTAAACCCCTAACCTGAGGAAAGAGAGCGTTCATCAAAATGTGGAACCGCTTCACGATTTTGCGTGTCATCCTTGCGCAGGGGCCATGCTAATCTTCTCTGTATCGATTCCAATTTATCGTATGTGCTGCCTGAGCGAGCACATCCAGCCTGCAGCACAGCCTGCCATTTACTGCCCTGCTGCAGGACGGCCTCGGTAACACGGTGCAGACTCGACGGCTGCAGACGGACCAACGAGTCGACCGAGAGTCAGGAAAGGACCCGTTTTTGTCTCGTTGACGTCAACATTTGAACTGTGAGCATAAACTAGCTCTTCAATTCTTATGAAATTAGTTTTAATGCCAACATTTCCTTTTAACTAAAAAGGGGCGGAGCCTAAGTGAACCACTGATTTGTGCGTGAAATGTTTGTACACACAGTTTACACACAGATTTGTGTATGTACACTGTGAATGAGGCCTGATGTGAAGTTGTTGATGCTAAATCAAGAAACTGTGAATCCTCCTCGCTGCTGGGATCCATCCTTATTGACTCCAATAAGAGGCTACACTGAGGTGGAGGCAGGTGATCTGCTGTTCTGTTAGCATTTCCAGAAAAACTACCAAACTCATCCTTATGAAACTTGATGAAGAGCAGTCAGATGAAGAACCTGATAGATTTACAGCTTTAACTCTGAAAGAAATCAGCTTTAGTAGCTGAAATAACTGAGGAGGTGATAAGCCTCCGGTCCTGAAGAGGCCTTAAGCTCCGCCCCCTTTAATTGTTACTAAGTTCATAAGAATTGAAGAGCTAGTTTATGCTCACAGTTCAAATGTTGACGTCAACGAGACAAAAACGGGTCCTTTCCTGACTCTCGGTCGACTCGTTGGTCCGTCTGCAGCCGTCGAGTCTGCACCGTGTTACCGAGGCCGTCCTGCAGCAGGGCAGTAAATGGCAGGCTGTGCTGCAGGCTGGATGTGCTCGCTCAGGCAGCACATACGATAAATTGGAATCGATACAGAGAAGATTAGCATGGCCCCTGCGCAAGGATGACACGCAAAATCGTGAAGCGGTTCCACATTTTGATCTTTCGTCAGGTTAGAGTTACAAAATGCAACATTCTGCTTAAAAAATATTAAACTCCTATAACAGAAAGAGAAGAGGTGAAAGAAAGAAATATTCCAGTATAAAATACTTCATTCTTAAAACGTCTGAGTTTGTTGAAACAGTCGATGACTTTTTTTCATCTGTTATCTTATTTTTATCTGATTTGTAAAAATCTTTGCTGCTTTATTTTTATGTTCTTC
This sequence comes from Astatotilapia calliptera, assembly GCF_964374335.1. Taxonomy (NCBI): domain Eukaryota; kingdom Metazoa; phylum Chordata; class Actinopteri; order Cichliformes; family Cichlidae; genus Astatotilapia; species Astatotilapia calliptera. The sequence continues at coordinate 39,895,140 of NC_137422.1, forward strand.
ATGCATTTTAAAGTTCTCATCATCATCATCGTCTCTGAACATCTCTCTCCAGGCAGCGCTCATAGGGATCATTTTGTGTGGAAGAGTCACATGACCCACAAAACACTGTTTTTCCCCTGTGAGTGGGCTTGGCAGGTGTGTGCAGTCCTGCAAACTATGGTAACAAAGTAATTCAGGCCCAGCATTGCTGATACTGATGGTTTAACCTATAAAGATGGCTTATGTGGGCGAGAACAGTGTGCCGTCATTCATTTAATAAATCATCACCGATTTGCAGATTCTGAACTTTAATAACCACTAAACAGCTGATTGTTGCTTTGCAGAATAATTCCTTATATAACATAAAAACCTGTTTTTAAAGCTCGTCTATCAAACTAGTATGGATCAGATATCAGTACTATTGATATTTGCATGAATCCGCCTGAAGTAGAGTCAAGCTTCGCAGAGTTCATAAGTGCTGTTGTGATACTCGTTACTGCTGACATGGAGTTCAGGTTTTACTGGCAGAGCTAACACAGAGGAGTCCTCACTGCACTGAGCTTCGTCTGCAGCCTCTGTCAACTCTGCTAATGCTAACCCGGGCTAGCCTCCGTCACAGACACACTGACATGCTAACATGGCAGAGCAGCCACCTGGTCACGGTGCGGAGCTGTCGTCTCTGGTATTCAGAAGAAAGAAGGCCGTGATTTTGGGTTATGTTTCTGTCACTGACAAGAAAATTCTGATAAATTATAATGAAATGACTCAAAACTTTGAGGTCAGAGTTTAGCTTCAACAAAAGAGGGCGGAGCCAGACTCCCCATCCTAACCCGACTGCTGTGAGGATCTGAGCTCTAATCATCCAATGGCTGAATCGGCTGCAGCAGATTCACAACTTTGTGCAGCGCTTTGAAGAACTGCACAACTTTAGTTTGAACCAAATGAATGTTTCCCAAAAATATTTAAACAAGTTCATCTCTGTACAGAATCAGTAAAAAATACAGAAACAACAGATACTGTAACCGTAACCTGAGGAAAGTGAGCGTTCATCAAAATGTGGAACCGCTTCACGATTTTGCGTGTCATCCTTGCGCAGGGGCCATGCTAATCTTCTCTGTATCGATTCCAATTTATCGTATGTGCTGCCTGAGCGAGCACATCCAGCCTGCAGCACAGCCTGCCATTTACTGCCCTGCTGCAGGACGGCCTCGGTAACACGGTGCAGACTCGACGGCTGCAGACGGACCAACGAGTCGACCGAGAGTCAGGAAAGGACCCGTTTTTGTCTCGTTGACGTCAACATTTGAACTGTGAGCATAAACTAGCTCTTCAATTCTTATGAAATTAGTTTTAATGCCAACATTTCCTTTAGTCAAAAAGGGGCGGAGCTTGTGCCCCAAACTGACAGAGCAGTTCTGATGATCTCGCTATGAAGTTCATGCCAGAATAATCCAGAATAAAGCGAGCCCTGTTTGCAGCTGGCACCAGTCCTGGAATGACTTAATTCTCCTGCACAGCCTGAGGGTGATCGGCCTGTTTGTCTATGATTCACACTAAAACTACCGATCTTGGTAAAGAATGGCATCCTAACAAGATTTAGACGTAGATACAAACAACCGTCTTTAAAGTTCAGTTCCCAAACTGTTTTAATAAGTAAAACGACAGCCCGGGGTCATTTTCTCACACTCGTCTCAGTTTTGAAGAAAAATATGTGGCTTTGTGTACAGAGGGTGTACACCCAGACACAAGGCTAAGAGCTGGCTGACTGCAGGACACCGCTGGCTGCCTCTCGTGTAACTCGACACTATAATTACTTTAAGGTGACTTGATCCCCGGAGGCCTTCAAAACCAACAAAGAACAATAAAAGATGAAAAAAAGAAAGAACTAAAAGGACCAGATAAGCCAACAAGCGCTGTTGCAGACACTCAACGCAGCAGCAGAGCAGCAAACACAGAGACTTTCATCAGAGTTGAAATGCACGGGCAGCGGCGCACCTCTGCACAGCGTCCGAGGTTTTCATTCCTCACGCAGCTCCTGATGCGTCGTCACTGCTGGAAAACAGGCCTGCTCGATTACAGTCACCGCAATTACTCTGGTCCATAACTGCAATCTCAATCATTGAACACAACTATTCACCAACTTAACAAACTTCATGCAGTTACTGAATGTTAAAAATGAAAGAGAGGAAAAGGAGGTGAGCGCTGCATGCACTGAGGCTCTCCTTCCATTATCATCATCATCAGTTCACTTCAATTCAGTTTCTACAGCATCAAATCTCAACAACAGTCAGGTGCTTTGTATTATAAAGCCATACAGATAAGACCCCAACAATCAGACGGCCCTCTGTGAGCAGGCACTTGGTGACAGTGGGAACAAAAAACTCCCTTTCAACAGGAAGAAACAGGCAAACTCAGGGAGGGACAGCCAGTTAGGACCAGTCAAATGAAGCCTGGGGTCAGCAGCAGTTTTATTTATATAGCAGCAAATCACAGCAGCGGGCAGCTGAAGATAAACTAACACGAGCTATTCTCACACAGGGACCAACACAGGCCTTGTAGCAGAAAGCTAACAGGTCAAAGGCATTTAGATGTCAGATCCTCCATCACAGGAGTTCAAGGCTGCACGTATGAAAAGGTCCAATTCAACCAGGACGAACTGAGGGATTATTTGGACTTCTTTGCTGCTCTTTAGGATGGGGAAGTGTTTACTGGAAAATGTTGCAGGCAGCATATTTTTCTGATTTTTGCAATCGCATCTTCCTCCGTGCATAAACAATACAGGAAGCCCTGAAAACGTTCACACCTGTACCTGTGCTGGGAAAAAGTCCCACCCAGTCCCGTAGCTTTGCACCACGGCACGCTGCAGTGGGTTTTTTATTCCGTGTGCAACAGCGAGGTTAGAAATGATGAAGACTGTGGTTTCTGTGGGTTTCACCAGACCAGATGATATTTCTGAATGACCATGTAGAGCCCCTGCAGCTCGTACATATGGAACGATAACAGGAGGGCGAGATAAAGGGAAAACCAGGAGATGACGTCCTGCTCTAGGCTGAACGTAGAGATCTTTCGACCTCTTCATTCAACATACTGAAGCCCTTTAGAATATTTTTGATGGCCTTGGATCGAGTTGAAGAATTTGTAGTGATCAGCAGCCGTTCCTGACCAAACCTGAGGAGAGACTGCGCTGCCAGAACGCAACCCCCGCCCCCCGGGGACTAGGCCCGGATACGTCCGGCTGCAGAGCTCAGGATGATTCAAGCCTAAAGACATTTCCTCCAACCACAAGTACAGTTGGCTGCAACTCTGGTTATATAAAGATGGCATTTTTTCCTCATCCTCTCCCACCACACTGCAGTGAGTGAGGTAGAGGTGATGTAATGAAAATCAAGAGCATGTATGAGGAAAGACAGAGACAGCAAAAACCTTTGGTGATCCTGAATCAGAAATAAGATCTCTTCCTTTCATAACGAGGGTTCAGCACATGCACAGGATGCTTTGAGCAGCTGTAAGCGACGTGCGTCTTTCATTTCATCGGATAGACTTGGCAGATGTGTTGCTGTGCACCAGTTTAAAGAGCGCTTCTCACATTGGTGCTAAACGTTGTTCAGTGTTGGAAAATAAACTAAATCAAACCTCAAACTAAGACTTTATGACTTCCTGCAATAACTGAGCACAGTTAGAGATAGGTCACGAGTTCGGCTGAGGTTGTTCAGGCATCGGATCAGGACACCTCCCTTTGGAGGTCTTCCAGGAACACCCAACTAGGGATGGGTATCGTTTAGGTTTTATCCGATACCGGTGCCAAACTGGTACTTTTGAAACGGTGCCGGTGCTTAAACGGTGCTTAAAGAATGGAGAACACAAAATTGGTCCAAAAACCTCTCATGTTCAGCTGTTTTTTTTGTAAAAAGATAACAATGTTAGCCTTTTCTGCAGCTATGGGGCATATATGGTATCACTCTTGGCTGGAAGCAGTGCTTAAACAATGGAAAAAACACAAACTTTGTCCAAAAACCTCTCATGTTTAACTGTTTTCCACTTTTTCTTTGGTCATTTTAGCCTTTTTGGCCAGGGTGAAGGGAGTATCTGCCATCAAACAAGAAGACAGCCGCATGTAGCTATGATGATGTTTGCTAGTTCACCTTACATGCATTAATGTAATAACGTGGTTAGCCTACTCAACGTAAATTACACACGAACAACATTAAGCTACTCACGCAGAGAAGAACGGCTGCTGCTGCATCATCATCCTCATCATTCCTGCTACACTGGCAGGGCTAGGGGCCAGGACTCTATTCTTCGGGTTTTTGGGGGATGTTGCTAACTCAGGGTCCGATAACAGGCACCACACCCGCAGTAGATGCGCTCGGTGTGAGGTCTCGCAGCAAGCTATCAAATACGGCGCATTTCTCGGCTTTTAAAAAAACGCTATGCGTCGCCAGGTGTTTCATCAGATTCTTGGTGTTACCTCCTTTGACAGTATCACAGTATCAGCTTAAAGCACTTGTTGCTGCTGAGTTTGCATCTTTTGCTGTGAAGTACAGCCAGACTTTGACCGCTTCGCCTTGGACATTTTTAATCTGTAGCTCTGCTCTAAAAGAACATACGTACCTGGGCCCGCCTACTATCCTCGGAAACGTAAAATGATTGGCTAGAAGTGTATCACAGCTCAGGAAAAAAAAGCACCGAAATAAAGCACCGAAATGTGCGCTGCTTTTCTGTCTGGTTACTACCGTTTATGTCAGAACTGGTGCCATCATGGGACCGGATACCGGTACCCATCCCTACACCCAACTGTGAGGGGACCCTGGGAAAGAGGGAGATTATATATCTCATCTGGGTTGGAGCGCCTCAGGATCCCCCAGGAAGACCTGGAAAACGCTGCGCTTTTAAAGCAGGTCTGGAATAACCTGCTGAGCCTGCTGGAACTGCGGCCTGGCTTTGGATAAGTGGAAGAAAATTATGGATTAATTCATTCGATGCATTTAAGGAAAACGGAAATTATGGCTTCAAAGGGTGACACAGCAGTAGTCTAGCAAATCAGCTGTTAACTTCTCATTAAAAATACTTTATGGATTTTTTGCTGGACAAATGATGAATGTAGGAAGTCTTCCTTTCTATTACTTCAGACTTCCCCGGTGATTAACCTCTGAACATCCGCCAGGTCATTGGGGACTCCTCTAGTGTTAAGATTGGGTTTTGTTTTAGCCACAGGCTGATAGACAAACCTCCAGAAACTAGAATTACCCTTTAAATGTAATCCCAAAGCTTTGGCACCACAGCTTTTCTGTTAGGAGCTTTTCCAATTCGGTGGTCCAAACGTGGAAATTTCATTAAAAAAGGCCTAGAAACCCAAACCTGAGCCTTACATGGGTTGACCTGATGGAGGTTTCACTTTCAGTTAAAGAGGTTAAACATTTGTCACGATACTCAGGATGAGTTCAGTCTTAAGGTCACCGCTGAGAGTCCGAAAAGGTTTGCAGGAAGTGACGTTGGAAGAGCTTTTCTGATGCGTTTATTTCTGGTCACTGAGGAAAGAAAAAACGTCAAATAGCAGTTCAACAGTCGAGACGACTAAAGGTATGTTTGAAAGACACATCAGATTGTTTTACACTGAGTGTATTTGATATTCTTATTAATAATGAAGCGTTTCGGGATCAGATGAGGAAGCAGGACATGCTGTATGGCTCGTACACGGCTGTAGGAGAGGAAGTTCACTGTAAGGGAGCTCCACAGAGCCAAACTTATGGCACGAGTTACGTCCTAGTTTTTGTCACCTCAGAAAAAACAGAGAGAAGTGCTGGAGCGATGGAAAAATGGCAGATTGAAAAGCAATAAATATGATGTGGGGCTGGAAATTGTTAAATGTTCAGTGTGGATTGTGTTTTATTAAGTACAAGGCCAGAGCTTGGAAATCTGCTCCCTCTTAACATCCTATGGAATTTCCCTCACACTGGAAAGTCCCACTCAAGCTTCAGAGAGCTGTGTGTGTGTGTGTGTGTGTGTGTGTGTGTGTGTGTGTGTGTGTGTGCTGTCGAGGGGGAGCAGCACCACTGGCCAAATAACACACTTTATTGTATTACACTGCTGGCGCTAAAGCTGAAAAGCACGTCTCGATGATCTGGATTCCCGACATGACAGGTGTATTTATCAAATGAGTCACCTTTTCACTTTACCACATATCATTTACAACTAAATAAGAGTTTTATGGAGAAGAATTATAAATTATTAGATGCAAAATGTAAATTTTGGTAAATGTTAATTTTCAGCAGAGAGAATAAGACCTCCCCGTCCTCAGCCACCACCTCCAGCTCCTCCCAGGGGGCGCCGAGGCGCTCCAAAGTCACTTTTTACTGTCATTTCGTGAAATCTCAGGAGCTCAGAGATTCTCCGAGATGCTGGAGCAGCTTGAGAAGATGCGACGTTTTCATACTCCAACATACTTCTATGCTGATGTGATGTTGTTTTCTGAGCGGCGAGGCTGGCGTTGAGGGGAACACCGCGGTGACTCCAGCGTGCCTTCGAGCACCAGTATGAACGCTGACAAGGCTGCAGTGATGTCAACGAATGAGATGACCATAAACTATGCGGTGAGCTCAGGCGCCCTTCGGAGGAAGCTCACTGCTGCCAGCTGTTGTCTTTGTTCCTTCAGTCACAACCCACAGATCACAGCCACAGGAGAGGAACCAAGCTCGACCAGCAAATCCACAGACTCGCCTCCAGAACCTCGCCACAACTGACCAACCACCAGGGCTGCGTCACATCATAGCGGTGTTTTATGGAATATAAAAATGTCACTGTGGCAGAAACACCGTGCTTTTACACTCCTCAGTGCGCCACAACAGGCCCAGCCGTGTCTGAGAGACCACGTGTCGGCCTTGGACCTGGAGCTACTTCGACAACATGTTTAACCACTTGGAGCAAAAACACAGCACGGAGTGCAGCCGGGCTCCAAACGAGGAGAGGCGAGCAGCAAACGTAGACCGACGACGCGCTCGCTGGCTGCTCACCGTGTGGAAGATCAAACGAGGGATGGAAATTACCGATGCACGGCGGAAGCTTTTAGAAGCTTGATCCAAAACACAAAAGATCCCCAGGGAAAAATATCTCACAGTTTCATTCTTATAACGGTAAAAGCTAAAACTCCTGGTAGTCGCCGTAGCTCAGCAGGTAGAGCAGGCCAGCTGTTAGCCACAAGGTTGGTGGTTCGATTCCTGGCTGCTCCAGTCTATATGCTAAACGTCCTTGGGTGAGATACTGACCCGAGCTGCTCTCTGATGGAGCCACTGCAGTGCGTGTGAATGAGGCAGCTTGCATAAAGTGCTACATAAGAAACTTACAGTTACTTCAACTAAAATGTTCAACAGTTATTTTATACTTTTACTTTAAAAAGAAACAACTCCGGCTACGTTTGTGCTTACATCTGATTTATGCTGTGTCAGTAATATTGCAGCGTAATGCTGCTGCTGGCTTTAATACATCCACTCTGTGAATCAGGCAGTCTGTCATCAGTGACAGCAGCTCGGTGGGAAAGGATGCAAAACGCCCTCCATCTACTTACACTTACAAAGGCTGATGCCAACAAGCTGCAAGCATCAAAGAAACATCATTCACAGTATTTTTTTAAATAATCTCAAATATCATTACTGCAAACTTCACACTATAAATGTGAGGCTGCATCGATCGGTGTGTCGATCGCTCCTCAAGAACAAAACCCTGAGATACGTGAACTCTTCCGCTTGAGGCTGAAATTTTTGAGATTTAAAGTTAAATTTCGTCCCCGTGGAAACAAATCCTGCAGAGGAATGGTTCCACGGCAAATTTCTTCTAGAGGCACTGTGGCAGGCTTCGTTGTGTTGAGTGGGAAGGCGTTAGTCTGTGGTCTCCCTAGCAACAGGTTAAAAACCAAACCAAAATTCCAAAATAAAAACAGAATTTTACTGTAAGACATTTGTAGGCCTGGATTTACTTTTTATGGCACACCTACCTGAAATAAAGCATCTGAAAGAGCCCACAGTGTTTAAAGTGTGAAAACACAAACGCTCATTTTATTCACATCGTCCACTAAAGAATCGATTTTAGCTTGAATAACGTGACATCACTTCATTAAATCCTACAAAGAGTTTAAATAGAAATGTTGCCAGAAACGACAGAATCTCAGGTTAAAGCTCACAAAACTATTTCAACAACCATCCACCAGCTAAAACTCAAATGAGAGCAGAAAGACGTGAACACAGAGCGTGGATCGTTCACCCGCACGGACACGCCGGCACGGACACGCCGGCACGGACACGCCGGCACGGACACGCCGGCACGGACACGCCGGCACGGACACGCCGGCACGGACACGCCGGCACGGACACGCCGGCACGGACACGCCGGCACGGACACGCCGGCACGGACACGCCATCAGGCTGAAAGCCGACAGCTCACAGATTCAGATGCTGCAGTTTCATCACTCTGACCAAAACTGACTGAACGAGCAGCAAAAGAAGATCCAAACCACGTTTGCTCAACATCATCAGTGTTTCTTACTTTGGCTGTTTTTGTTTTCTCTCTCACTGTTTTTCAAGAACAGTTTCCCATCAAAAATCTGTTTTCTGCATTATTTGCTTGCTTATCGGCCGCTGTTTTTTTTTTCCAGAAATCACCTCCAACAAGAAAGCCTCATTTCTGCTGTTCAGTGCAGAAATATAAGCTTTTTAAAATGATGCCAAACTCAAAACTCTTAGCTGAGTCTCTAATCAAACCTCTGTAACTTCAGCAACATCAGGTTCAGAAGCTGATTCATGGTTTTCTTCCATTTTTGATCGACTGCAGAATATTTTTAAGGTTATCTGTAGGAAAAAGTCAGACCAGGAAAATCTCCTTCATGTGTTTCTGTTTTAGCCTCAGTTACTTTGACACAAACGCTTCAGCTGTGATGCTCACAGCTCTGATGAAGGGTCAGCTTTGCACAGAGATAAAATATATTTGGATATGTACGAATAAATGATCAGAATTAGAATATTTCTGACTGTCACAGTCAAAATCGAATGATTACAGAAATCCGTGACGATGCCCTACTGCAGATACAGACGTGTCTAACGTATGAATACGCGTCCTGGTATCATGAGGCACTTTAATGATGATTTTTCTTGTATTACTGCAATTTTTTTTTAAATCTTAGCACTGAACGACTGACTTCAGTTTAACCACAGTTGGATCGTCAGCTGAAAATATCCGGTCTTCGTTCAGCCGTCAAAAACCCATGTTTGGTGAAAATAAGCAGGTTCTGGGTGAGTCATGAGGAAACATGTCCAGACAGAGTCGCCGGGGAGCCGTCATGTAGCCCACACACTTTCACCCCAGCATATGCACACACACTCACGAAAGCCGAGACACGAGTGAAAGCCGAGGTTGCTCATTACGGCACCTGTGGGTGGTTTCAGGTTAATAAACCCCCCGAACGCCTACATTTAGCCCCGTGGACGAGTGTGCTGTGGATCTGACACGTAACTGTGGGACATTTCTTTCTTCCGGTGAAAAAACTTTGAGCGAGGATGTTGAGGAGTCCTCAGAAACTCGTGCGCTGAGCTGTATTTGTGCTGGCAGACAGTGGCAGCTATTAAACAATCACTGCGCTGTGGAAGACACTAAAGTTCTGTTCATACAGGATCATTTCCAGCTGGGGAGGTGCTGCAATGCAATTATTAGCAGAGAGGAAGAAACCCTGCTGCACTGCATATTTATACATTATAACCATTTTCTGAGAGCAAAACAAGGTTTTTGTTCTAATAGAGCTAAAAAATGTATTTTTAAAATGGAAAAAAGATGAAAGGAAAACGTTCGACTTCGATAGGGGGTCGTAAAAAAGATTATTTTACTTTTTTATCAGATTACTTAAAGACAGCATGTTGCCATGAATATTCCTTTGAGTGTGGATAGATTTGTTTAAAACCTTTACGAGTAGCTGATGCTTTTCCCAACTTAGGAACGTTTCCCTGCTGGAGTTGATCCTGATGTAGACCGATTAACTAAACTGGTCACACGCTCACAGAAACACAAGAGAGAAACCAAACTGACGTTCTCGTGAAAAACAGTCACTAATCTGCATCCAAGTATCCATGTGGATCCGTGGACTCACGCATGCATTCATTCGCTAGTTTACTCAAAGTAAACGTCGCCGGCAGCAGACTGTAGAAGCAGAGCTGAATCATGTGATGTTAAAACTCACGGGGACCTAACGGCGGGCTCTTGGAAGGCAACCGTGTCGCAGAAACATGCAAATTGATTCGTTTACATGTTATCAGGTATTCCCGGGAAAGACTGGAAGCATCCCAGAGGTGCACATGTGGCAGCCTTGAAGGAGCTTTGTTCTTCGCCTGCTCCGGAGGTGCAGGACGGGAGTTGGAAGCCGTCTCCACTTGAAAGCACTCGTAATGTTTCCGTCCACTCTCACTCCTCTCACGAGGTTGTTCCCGGCTGCTGCAGGCAGCACGGCCCAGCAGAGTGAGGAACAAAAAGGTCTGGTGTACCCGCTTTGCACCACCTGCTCCACACCAAACATCAGACGCACACATTTAGAGATGAGCTGCTGAGTACATTTAGCAGCTGCTTTGCCCTCAGGAGTTGGTACGGCCCAAATCAGACACGAACTCACAGAAACTGGCTCTGATATAAAGTGGACTACTACTCTTCCTTCTATTAAATCATTCATTTTACAAAGTGTGGAGCTGCTGCAGAACAAAAACAAAGTCCATGCTTGACTCTCCAACCTCCCAGCGACACAGCTCACCTGGTGTCTGTGTGGGCCTCACGACGCCACTCTGACAGGCTCCCCGGTGACCGTCTAAACACCTTTGTCATGACTCAGCTGGGATCGACTGAACGTTAGTGCGTCTGAGTGTGTGTGTGTGTGTGTGATGGTAAGGGGGCTGGAAGCCTGACATACGTCAACAGAGTGTGATACATGCCTGGGCAAAGAACAAAACAGTCCACACATTCACACCACAGTCAGCGTTGGCTTTTAAAAGCTGGGGGTCTGACGCATGAGACAAACATAAAGCCCCCCCGCCCACTCCTCACGTTGCATTCGAGGGTGCTTTGGTTATAAATCTATTAAAGAAAACGTCTGCTGCCAGCTTCACTGCAGATCTGTAAATATGATCATAAAAACTTGAGTTAACTGAGCAGCAGTCGAGTTTTGTCCAGCTGTCACCAAACATGTTTTCTGCTGCATAGAAAGTTCAACATAATACTTTTACTTTGAAGTTCAGCTTCACTTTGAACACGGAGGAAATTCAATACCTTACTTTGCTCCCTCAGTTCTTCATGCCATTTGATCGCGGGCCTACACGTAAACATGGAAGGATTAATCCTTAAATTCAACACGGCTCACATAAGATCTCTTTTCATACGTTAATCCTGGCATTGTATCGATTTACACGAGCACCAGGAGTGGACTGTGGACACGTGAGATTACGGCTGATGCTGCCATCCAAACCTGGGTTAGCTGTCAAATGATAGTGACGGCTCACATAAGGGTTTGTGTGCCACCTGGAAGGTCAGGGGGTCAATCCCTCAGGGTCCCAAATTGCCCCCAATGCATGCATCAAGTGTAAATCATCAGCTGTGTCCAAATCCTCAAGGATTGGTCAGCTCACAGGTGGGGAGGAAGAACCCCCTTTTAACAGGATGAGGGAGGGGCATCCATCAAAGAGAGATCACAAACAAAGCATGGGAGGGACTCCTTTTGACATGACCTTTCACCTCTCATCTGAGAAGTTTCCTCAGTTCTACTCAGCTGATAATAGCGTTACTGTCATTACATCGTCGTTTCTACTCTGGAATCTGCACGACGTCACGGAGACAGAAGCTCCATGAACCCACCTTTCAACCTTCTGTTTGTGAGGGGCAGCCAATTAGAAGACAGTTGGCTTAATGGGGCAGGAGCTAAAATGTTTTCCTTGAGACAGAGGAGGAGCGCAGGGATTGTCCCGAGTCCCAGTTTAAGATAAAGAAGGATTATTTTCAACCATCAGTCATCCAAAGCTACTCTGGTAGATTCCAGGAAGAAAAAAAATGCACCAAGATTTTGTGTTTGGAGAAAATGCTTCCAAGTTGTGTCCGAGAGGTGAGAGGTGGAACATCTCGGAAGAACCGAAACAAAGTCAAGCTGCCCTCGAATTAAGTATTTGGGATTACGGTGAGCAGGACGACGGAGAATAAAGACAGAAATCAGCAGCTAAACAGAGTCAGTAGAAACTGCAGCACACTGGTGCTTGTCTCGGTACCTTGAGCCCTCACTCCCAAACTTGACCAAACTCATTGACTAACAAATTACGGCCTAATTTGGACGATCGTTCTTCTTCCCCACTGCTGCTGCCACCACTCAGCAGCTGAAACGCTGCTCACGCTCCTTAATTACTCAGGAAAATTAAACACAAGCGCAGCTATTTTGGAGAGTGGGACGTTTCCCCCACTACATTTTTTTTCTTTAATGTAATTTGTAGAAATTGCGGCAGCAACAAATCACCGAAGGTAGCGTGTAAAGCTTTTATTCCAGCAGTCCTGTCTTTCTGCCAAGAATATGTGGCGAGCTGGCAGCAGGAGAACGACACAAACAACAGAACGGAACATTTGTTCCTCACATTCAGGTTTAAACACTCAATACATCAGAAATGACCAGAAACATTACATCTCAGAGCAAACACGCTGTTAAACGTTTTAACATGTGCGCATCTGTGAAAGGTAAACGACAGAGCTGAAGAAACTTCCTGTTATTCCTTACGAACGACACACGGAGCCAGCATCAGTCATCTCAATGAGCCTAAAAGCCTTTATTTTCCACTTCGGCGGAGCTTTCAGACGCTTGTTGTTCCTCGCTATTACACCAAAGGGAGTTGGGGTCCTGGCTATTTTAAGAAGAAAAGGGAAAAAAGCCACTGCACAGAGATCTTAGCTGTATCTCATTTTACAGCCAGACTACATATTTCCTCTTCAGCTCCAACAAGACAGACTCATGACTCACAAATGTGTCTTTTAAAAGAGGAGGCTGAAATGTCAGGAGAGCTGCTGGCTTCATAAAGAAAACACATCTACTTTCAATAGTTGTGGAATTAAATCTAAAAAGGTCAGAAAGCAGATTTTTCTCCCGGCCTACGCTTCCTGTTTGATGTGCCGAGCTCTGCAGGCATCCGAATCTGAGGCGCGATCATCCAGAATCCACCGACGGCATAACAACCAAAAAGCCGACCCGACTTCAGGTCCGACCTGTTCCTTCAGGTGTCCTTCTGACGTTTCACCACCTCAAACTCAACATGGCACAACAGCTTCTGTCAAACTGACCCGAACTCTACATGGAGGCTCCTCGCTGCTGCCAACAGCCGAGCACGTGGCTACACGCTGAGGCCGATCACATCTGGCAAAGTATTCTTTTCACCGCGTACCAAAGGACGGCTTGTTCAGTTCACACTGATGACGGCGGGGAGGAAGAACAGGACGAGGAATCCACATGATCAGGGAGGGGCATCCATCAGAGAGAGATCACAAAGCATGGGGGGGACTCTTTTTGACATGACCTTTCACCTCTTATTTGAGAGGTTTCAGTTCTAAAGATCAGGATCTTTTTAACAGCGCTGATGTCATTACTCGTCCTGGGACGGACCCTGAATGTGGCGTTTCACATCGTTGGAGAAAATGCTTCCAAGCTGTGTCCGAGAGGTGGAACAGCTTGGAAGAACCGAAATAAAGTCAAGCTGCCCTCCAATGAAGTATTCGGGATTACGGTGACCTGGATGACCAAGAATAAGCCGCCAAACTTCATGATCACATCTGGCAACATATTACAAACGAGTATTTGTTTCGCCGCGTACCACGGGGAAGTGGGCTGGCTGGTAGAACTAGGAAATGAGGAAGGAAGGAAAGAAGGTAGTCGAGTTCAGGAGAGGAGACTACATGAGGAGCCGTCTCTGTCACAGAACGCTGCAAACATCATCTTTGACTTCCTGAAGGCCGCAGCAGCCAAATCCTGCATTGATCTAATGGTAAATGTGCTGGTACTTAAATACTTTTTCTTATTACAAGCCTCGGTCGGCTTTTTTCCACGCACACTCAGATGGAAACATCGGGGCACCTCGAGGTTCAGCGTCCTGCCCAAGGACCCTTTGATAGAGCCAGAGTCACACCAGCAACATGCCAGTTAGTAGCTGAGCGGCTCCGCCTCCTGAGCCACAGTCACCTGTTTGCACAGGTCTGTCACACATTTCTTTAATAGATAAAATCACTGACTCCTCATCTGTCACTTTCAGTCCATCAACATGAAGCTGAAGTGTTTTAGAAGCAACTGAATATTTTATAGCAATAAAAGTCAAAATAACAATCATTCATTTTTACAACAGAGATCTGCTCTGTTCCTTCAAACCGCTGCTCAGTCCCAGCAGCTCTGCCTTTGTCTCTGCTCTCTTTGTCTGGAGTGTCAGAGGCAGAAGCGAAGCAGCTTTTCCTCCTCGCTAACGCCATCTACTGGCCACGGAGCGGCTGCCTGCACGCCTGCACCGCGTGGCTCAGACAAAGAATGAGGGCAGGCGGCCAGCAGCTCTCGTAGCGAACAACAGAGAAGACAGAGTGAGGGGGAGGAACGGCTGTGATGCAGAGGCTCGAGGTCAGCCAGGTCCTGGATCGGCGTCCACGGCCGGGTCACGGGCCAGAGCTGGAGCAACCGAGGTGAGCGGGAAATGCAGGTTAGCGGGTAAAACTCTGGGGGCTGTGCTGCCCTGCTCTACAGCCACCTGCCTGCAGTCAGCTGCCAGAGACACACACAGTCTCTCACACACACACATGCACACACACACACACACGCAGTCTCACACACACACACACACACACACACACATGCACACACACACACACACGCAGTCTCACACACACACACACACGCAGTCTCACACACACACACACACACACACAGTCTCACACACACACACACACACAGTCTCACACACACACACACACACACACACATGCACACACACACTCTCTCCTGGATGTCTATTTAGGCCAGTGACTTTCTAACTCCACAGCCATCCTGACCCACCTACACGCTGAGCACGAGGAGAACGCAGACAGGACTGCTACACCCAGAACTACAACAACACAGCAGAGCGCCAACAAAGACGGGAGACAAACCAGCGCATTGGTGCGGTGTTCAGCACCAATGTGTTTAAAGACCTGCCGGCAGCTCAGAGCCTTTAAAGCGACCCTGTGTAACCTCTGCACCCTCACGGTCCTGATCACATGACTCATAAACATTCATAACAATAATTATAAATCACAACCGAGGGGAAACATCACAGCACATTTCCTAAATTACGCCGCTGAACGGCATGCTGGGTAATGCTAGCCAGCTTAGCAGCTAACAGTGTGGCGACAGGTGGGAGGGGCTCTGTGTTGCATTCAGGAGCAGCAAAAAAACAGACGGAGGATGACAGCAAAGTTGTTCGAGGATGTTCACAGTGGGTGGGGCTCCAGAAGCTCCACCCCCACACACAGTGACAAAGAACCAGGTGAGACATAATTAGCATGCTGCCCGAGGCTGCCAGGTGTTTTTAGCTGCAGGCAGACTCGTCTTTCAGCAGTCGCCTTAAAAGAAGCCCCAGCTTGAGGCGACCTGATTGGTCCAGCCTCAACAGCGTCATCCAGCGTGTCCAATCACAAAGTCATCCAACACCGAAATAAACGTTGTTACTGTGAGCATCATTGTTTTAAATGGGGACGGCAGGCAGCCAATCAGACTTCAGCAACAAGAACGAAGCCTTTACGAGAAGCAACGATCCAACTCTGTTTTTAAGACTGCACTACTAACTTTCATTTAGTTTCTTGCGATGGGCGGGGCTTAAAAAGAGTGCAACTTTCCCCTGTGGTATGAAAAAGCTGTTACAGTCCACTGATATTATTCCAGGTACTGTACTGAATTTAAACAAATAAGCCCCTCCCTAAAAAGCCCCTGCCCAGTTTTACTGTAGGGAACACAGCAGTCGGACAACAGATGTCCTCAAACCTCAGAAGGAGATGCTGCTGCTTTTTTATTTGTTTTTGTTTCTAATGTCTCTGTAAAGCACTTTGAATCACCTTGTTGTTGAATTGTGCTATACAAATAAATTTGCCTTGCCTTGCCTTGCTGGGTCTGAAAGAACGAGTCCCATCAGCCACATCTGCAACGACTTAATATGTCACACTAAGATGAAGCATCCACCCACGGCTGGGAAATATCTGTGAGTCACTGACGATAGCAACCAGCAAACATTTCGTAACCGTCGTCTTTTCTCCACGTCTAATCTCGTTTGATGAATCGTCCTAAAATGAAAGTTGTGCCGATGTCGCAGGCATAACGTGTCCGTCTGCTGGCTCCACTTCGTCAACAACATCTGGAAGTTCGTGTTGGACATTCGTCCAAAGGAAGTTTGTGTACAAGAACTGGTTTATATTGTTTTTGGAAACACAGCACAGAATAAAAGAAAGTGAAGAGATTACAAGTGTATTAACAGAGCCTGTTAGTCTCATGTGCGTTTGATTCCTTCATTGTGAGACAAGAACAAGATTTCTTGTTCCATAAGAAGAAGAATTCACGTGGAAAGAGGAAACGTTCATGTTTCAGTCACGTTCGCTGGGAAGAAATCGTCACGAAAGGCTGACGCCGCGAGCTCGAACGCTCCTTTAGAGCAGATCCATGTTTGTAAACTCGTCCGTTTCTAGTTTCAAATGCAAACATTTTACTTGCACAGCTCAGGGAGTGGTGGGCGACACGGAGAGTGGGTTAGCACACCACAGTGTGAACTATCCAAGCTCAACCTTTCTGAAGCCTCTGTCCATGAAGTCGTCATGACCTCTAACCTATTGACGCCCACCTTTATTTTTGTGTCTGCGAAAACGATTTTTTAATATTTCGTATTCTGGGACAGGAAATGAACATTTTCCACTTTGAATGTTTAATTCATTTCAACCATCCACAGATCACAGCTGGGGTCATACACGTCTCCGATTTTTACACTTCATTTGTAGTTTTTTCATTAATAACTAAAAGGAGATATTTTATTTAACCCTTTAAACCCTAACCTAATTTACTCTTTAAACCAGGCCTCGAGGGCCGGTGTCCTGCAGGTTTAGATGTGTCCTTGATCCAACACAGCTGATTTAAACGGCTAAATTAGCTCCTCAACATGTCCTGACGTTCTCCAGAGGCCTGGTAATGAACTAATCATGTGATTCAGGTGTGCTGACCCAGGGTGAGATCTAAAACCTGCAGGACACCGGCTCTCGAGGCCTGGAGTTACCCACCCTTGCTATAAATGCTAACCCATCACCGGTGACGGGTTTAAAGGGTTAAAACGGGCTCGGTTTGGTTTATCTGTTAGAAACATTAAGAGGTTCTTACATGCTGCTTCCTGAGGGCCGACTCCTGCTGTCGGGGAAAACCTGACATGTGGTGTTGTTGTTATTTATGGTGTTACTCATTTATTTTCACACGCACACACACACACACACACACGCACGCACACCCTCTCCATCCTTTGGGTCAGCCACATCGCTCCCCCTGATCATTGTATTTACATGTCCCACCTTCATCTCGGCTCCATGACATTCGGTCCTGTCTGATTTGCTCGTTGTGTGTCTTGTGCGTTTCTCTGTATATGTTGACTTATTTCTTGTTTCTACTCTTTTATTTCTTCTGATCCGTTCGGTCGTCTCTCAGCAGCACTTTGGTCAAACTGGGTTGTTTTTAAATCTGCTTTGTAAATAAATCAGAGTTTGAGTTTAAGCCTCATTTGCCATCGCTGCCACAGAGGACCCCACCCAGAAAACCCCTCTACGCCATCATCACGACTGTGGGAGCAAAGCTTTGATGCGGATCATCCTCCTGTGTGCACGGTCTGAGATACACTCGCGCCTTCAGCTCGGCCACAGGTCACAGCTGCTGCTCACGTGGATCATAGTGAAACGATGCACTGCACATTTACCTGTTCTTACCTGTTTATGTTCCTCTGTACAGGAATAAGATCCTATTTTCTTTAATGACAGGGAATCGTTGCTCTTCTCCTCCACGTGTTTCTTTCTTTCCTCTCAGCTGCATCTTTCCCAAACAGACCAGCGGCCTTTTAATGTGAGCTTCAAAGATCTTGGCTACAGTTCAGCAAAGAAAAGCTGAGGAGAAAAATCTAGATCAGCCAGCCAGAGAGAGGCAGTGAGGGAGGGAAAGGGAGAGGAGGAGAGGAGGGGGCACGAAGGAGGAGGTGGTCAATAAATTTCCACGGGGAGAGCGAAGGACTGATGAGGTGGAGAACGCTCTGTGGCTGTGGGATCCCAGCAGGGCTCGGCTGGGACTGGAAACTGTGTCAAGGACGACTGAGGAAGAGACGGATGAGTCAGGAGCTGCTGCACGCGCACATGCGCACACGGGCCCGGCGTGGAGCCCCATCCCGCGCCAGATCGCACCGAAGTCGATTCCTCGCTGACACACGAGGTCATCAACGGCAGCCTTCTACTGTAGAGACGCGGGTCGCTATAGAAACTACGCGCTCTCCGAAAAACAAAATCTGTACTCGCTCCGCCACAGTTCTTCTAAAATCCGAGCTTGGCACTGACAGCGAACTTCTTGGTCATAGCGGGGAATCACGGCCGGAGCTTCAACCACGCCCACGGTTTATTTAGAAATGAACTTTTTCTCCTTTTTAACATTGTTGGTTCCATCTTTGATTAGCTGATGAGGATTTTCACTCCATATTATTATGAAGAATAACAAGAAGAATATTTTCATTCACTGTTGTTCGTTTCAAGTCAAACAGTAAAAGAAAGAAACTGAAGAAGTATGAACGTGACACACAGACATATGCTCGGCTCAGCTCAGCGACACACCTGAGAGCACCTGCGAGCTGAGGTGCAGGCACAGGAGCACCTCTGTGACAGGGCCAGACTACTTCCTGGTCAGATCTGTAACAACCTGACTGTGTGGGCACTCCGCTGCCTCTGATATGATTATATGAGCACTTTTTCAATGATGGGAATATCCACGTTTACCTTCAGGAGTGTCAGGTGTGTCTGTGACCACGTCACACTTTTCCGTCACGCAGTAATGCTGGCTGTGAGCCGATCGCGTGAGAAGCTCGCAGTTCTTGTACGTTTGTTTTCGGTTCAGTGTAACTTGGTTTTCACAGATTTTTAATGATTAAAAGTTTCCAGTTTCATCACTTTCAGTTTTAATCAGAGTGAGATGCTAACGTCACGAGAAGGCTTCACACTGAGAACACGTGAAGCAGAGAGAAGTGAACTTTTCCAGTCTCGTGTTTATTTTGACTTCACCACCAGCAGATGCTTTACATCGCTCACACGGTTTGTTCCGTCCGCCGTGGCTTCCAGTCGCACTGAGCGCGTTACAGGAGTGGGAAGTTTGGATTACGTGGAGTTTTGGGAATATTTGCCAGATTCTTTATTTCCTTCTGTCAAAAATAGACTCGGCGCATATTTTTAGCAGCATGCAGCAAAGAGACGGAGATACTGCTGTTAGCTTTCAGAACGCAGCTGCGGCACGTCTGACGTCTCAGCAGCGGTCGGATCAGCCCGACGGTCAGACTGTCCAGCATCTGACCACCGTGCTGCCCCCGGGGGCAAAGCTCACTGCAAAAATGTGAGCTAGCTGGTTAATAAATTAAACATCAACATCTGAGCTGTGAAACTGAACCAGCTCAGTTTATGGAGCCTGAAGTCACATGGACAGCGTTTCCTGACAGACTTCCAAGTTTAGCTCCCACGAATCTGTTAATACACTATTTTATAAAAGTGAAAAAATGAGACTTGACTAGACGTTGAGGAGATAAGCTGCTCCCACAAAGTTTTAAGTCTTAACATTGAGACTTTTGTGCTCCTGTTTCCAACACCAGCGACAGATGTTCCAGCTGAACCGGCACTGCCACACTTTCACAGAAACCACGAGTGTCTGCAGGGCTCCAGCGAACGCAAACTGCTCTCAGATGATGACAGAGAAGTCGCGACGTGTGAGCTGTTCCTTTGAAAGCCTCCTGCTCTTCTTCTTCTGCAGTGCTTTCTCCAGTTTGCCCACTAAATGCATCATTTTAGAGATTCTGCTGCCCGGTTTGTCACAGACACACAAACGATTCATTGATGATTATTTGAATCGTCAACAATCCCGCCCACCAACCAAACACTTATTTCTACTGTAGAGGAACAAAGATCTACTCTGGGTGAATCCACTGCATTCAGCTATAAGCTGGAAAGCAAACAAATGTCTGACAGCGCGCAGATTAAATCGATATCATCTGACCGTAAGCGGGACGCTCAACAACGAGTCTGAAGTGCCGAAATGTTTTCTTAAGAGGAAAAAGGCGAGCTTTATGCAACCAGGCTTAAAATTCCCCACATTCAAGTGTCCTCTTAAAACAGCAACACTTCCCAGACAGAAGATCAAAAAGCCCAAACTCTCCTCTGCAGCGACGGGGTGGGGGTGTCCTACAAAGACGCCTGAACGTCCGAACGCCGCAGGAGACAGCGGCATTATTGACGACGCGAGCTGCGCCGAGACGAACCCGGCTGGCCTCTGCCATCGCCCGGTGCGGTTCGCATCAGTGAAATCATTCAGTCGGCGCTTCCTGTTAAAGATCTGGGTCGCTCGTCACCGCTGGCTCGCAGAGGGAGAGCCTGATGCAAAACAAATGTTTTCATAAAGTCGCTCAGTGTTGAATCAGCATCATTCGCTTCACTGCTTTTTTCTGTCTTTCCCCCTTTTTTCCTCCCCCAGGACCGACTCCAGCCACTCGGCTTTTCTCGCAGCTGCTTCACATTAGGCCTCGATGATTAGCGCTCGACGCTGCCCACGTCTTTAACCCCTGTGACAAACGGTCGGCCTTACTAAGCTCGCCATCAAACGCCGTCGAGCCTGCCGTGTACTCTCCCTCAGCTGCGACGGCAGATAAATCCCACCGCCGCTCGAATGCACGCTGCTAATCGAAAACAGCAAAGAGGATCAAACAAAGGACTTTTGTTAAGGTGCTCACAGAGTTTCCACAGCTCGGTCACAACACGCCATCATTTCTGCCGTTAACGTTAACCAAAGATGCACTTCAACCCAGCAAAAACAGACACCGTCGATACAGGTCAGCGAAGACACGAAAAACACGTTCACTGCAGATCCTGCAATCCTGAGACACAACTCAAAATGTCCTGAGCGCAGAAGTTATGGATCAACATCACTTCAGCTTTAAGATGACATTTGAAAACATTTGAACTCCTGTGATCAGAAACAGCAACATCTCTTCTTGGCCTCAAAAAGTTGATTCTGTCGATCTGAAGCGTGGCGTCATCCAGGTGACCAAACACAGTTCAACATAAAGTGCAGCTTTTACTTTGAAGGTGACTACAGTCTCCGTTTCTACGTCGCGACGCACTTTCAGTTACTGCTTAGCGGACAGTTTGTGTTTGCAGGTGAGTCAGCGTTTGCTGGGGCAAAGTAATGCTGGCGAGGGTTTCGGGAAGCGCCATAACCCCCAGCAACCACTCACTGACTGAATGCACGCTTCAGGGGGAGGGGTTTCAGCCTGAGTGGAGTTAAAGTGGCCGAGGGTGGGCGAGGGTGTAGCTCTCATCTCCAACAGGTGTTGGATGACGCTGCGGTCAGGCCAGGTAAGTTCTGCCCTGTCGATCAGGTGCAACCGTCTTCTTATTGACGCTGCTGAATTGCAGCGATGCTCAGCCAGGACGCAGAGCTGAGACGCGGCAGGCGTGTCCGTACGGCACTTTAGCTTCCTGCTCCTGATGCTGAAACAGGAAATGAAAACTGTTTCCACAGTTGGAAGGACACCAGTTGATTAAAATAACCATCTGAGGTGAGATCAAACTAAAACTAAACAGAAAGTCACGTCTGACGATGGGAAACGTGAACACGAGCACGGACAGCGATGCAGTCTCATTGGTGATGAGGAAAATCAATCGTCGTAGTTCCTGGCTGGTGACTTTTCTCCGAGGTTATTACCAAATGCAACTGAGGCACTCCTAAGTGTTAGGTCAATGGTTTTTTCCCTGGCTGCTCCAGTTTGCATACCGAGGTGCTCCTGGTGCATCGCTGACCCTTTCTGCACGTGACCAGCAGCCGGTCTGTGTGCAAACTGACCGTTTCCATGATGTCCTGGTTCTCTCCCTGTTGTCCAGCTCAGGACGGCTTCGTTTGATGAAAATGTTTTCATATCATTTCATTTGTGAATTGAGAAGCACAACGTGAAGCTGTCTGCCTCACACGAGTCAGCTGAAGTCGCACTCTGTGTGGAAACTGCATGCAGCGCGTGGGCTGCATCTCATAAAGGATCTGGCAATCCGAGCAGCATCAGATAAACACATAAAACGCATGGCTGTGCAAATAAGCACCAGGACAGAAAAGCAGAAATGACACGAGCATTGCAAACTGCAGGTGGGCCCAGTGGGCGTGGCCATCGCCGTGTTATTAGTTTCCTTCTTTCTTTGTGAAACGCAGCCTCTCCAACACAAGGTCACACATAAATAAGCAGTGATCTTATGGGACTGCACCAGTGTTTGTGACATGAATAACTAAACAGAAGACGTTTATAGAATAAGAACAAAGCCATAATCATCAGAAGTGTTTTACCCAGAAGTCTGATGAACGGCAAGAAATCCTCCTAAATCACTTTGCTCTGTTTAAGACGAGCTGAATCAGACTCCACGCTGTGATCGTTTATGTGAGCGCGGCATGAAAATGTGAGCTGCAGGCAGATTTGATGTGGTTAATCTCTGCGAGACAACGTTTTCTAGTTAGCCTCCTGCAGGAGCTGTTAGCATGTGACAGAAGGAGAGAGATCCTCGAGTAACTGACATCAGACGAAGACAAGACGGCAACAAAGGAAAGCGGTCGATACTCATCGCTGTTAAAGTGGACCTCCTCTCCTGCTTCATACATGTCTGTGCATCCAATATTTCTGTGAACTTTACAGGGTTGGAGGGAGTGACAGGTGACACTGGGTGAACACATGCTGCCTACTTCGAATCACCTGGATCAAGGATGTCACGCAAACTCCACAAACAGGAAGTTCAATCTTCAGTGAGGTGATGATGCTCGCCGCCATGTTTGTGCCTGCAGTGTTTCCACCTCCGTGCTGCACCACATGTTCACCAGCTTTGCACAAAGACACGGTGGCAGGTAATAATTCTCTCCGGCTCGCGCGACACACAGAGAGCTTCAGCACGTGCAGAACTTCTGTGGCAATCGCTCGTCCTATTAAACTAACACAGAAGTGCATGTGTGCTAATCCACTGCAAACATTTTGAGCCAGCTGAGACACAGAAAGGATCAACTGACCAAACCCCTCTATAAACAACAACCCTGCAGTGAAACCTGACGCTCACCTGGAGAGGAAAGCCTCCCGAGGCTGCCCGAGGACGCGAGGGGAGGGGACGGGGGTTAAAACTGAACTGAGCTGAAGCATGATGGGAGGCCTTCATTTCCTGAGGCTGCTGTTTCCAACAGCTGGCAGGAAATAAGGAGGGAAGGCAGCACAATGCTGCGCACACAGCACAGCAGCTGCCTTTCCTTTATCTTTCTGCTTTCTGTTACTCATTTAAAACAGTCGTGATTTTTTTTTTGGGGGGGGGGGGCACACACAGACACACACACAAAGACAAACACAGCGTTTTGTCCTGCAGCCTGTGCAGCGTGCCATCATGTGGTTAACTGGAAAATGATGTTTGCCACATCAAATGCTGCTTTTGTGTATGTTTGTGAGAAAGTCGTGTGCATGTGTGTGTGTGTGTGTGTGGATGTGCATGTGTGTGTGCACGTACGCGTGTGTGTGCACATAAGTGCGTGCATGTGCACGTGTGTGTGTGTGTGTGTGTGCGCATGTACGTGTGTGCGTGCACCTGCATGTGTGTGTGTGTGGGGGGGGCGTGCATGTGCGTGCACGTACGTGTGTGTGTGCGCCTGCACGTGTGTGTGTGTGTGGGGCGTGCATGTGTGTGCATGTGCGTGTGTGTGTGCGCCTGCACGTGTGTGTGTGCACATAAGTGCGTGCATGTGCACGTGTGTGTGTGTGCGCATGTACGTGTGTGCGTGCACCTGCATGTGTGTGTGTGTGTGGGGGGGCGTGCATGTGTGTGCGTGTCCAATTACTTGCTCCAGCCGTCAGATAATAATGGGGGTTTAATCAAGGCCAAGCCTGGTGGGGTTTGCACACATTGGTGCGCCGCTGGCAACTTCCTCCCTGCCCGCGGTCCACTAACAGGACAGGAATGATGGCTCCCACATGGCCCGAACACTCACAGAGAGACAGTATGTTTTCATAGATCTGAGAAGAACAGAAATTGTTTCCACCCTGCCTGCCACCGCTTCAACTTTCTGCTTAGTCATCAGGCTTCTCAGAAGAACGCACCGAGATCCCTGAAGAAACGAGCTGTGTCTGATTTCAGCGTTACTAACATCACGGTTACAAAGAAAACAGACAATCTCTTCCCTCGGGAGGTTGAACACCCAGCAGCTCTCTGCCGCTTTCTCCGAGTGCTGCCCGGGACAGACGAGAAGGCTGGAGGTGTTTCAGAGAGGTGGGGGTCAAAGGGCAAAGAAACATCTTAATCCCGACAGCAAACAACTTTTACACAACTCGAGTTTACAGGACACGTTCAGCTGTTTCACTGTAGCAGCCTCAGAGGGGCTGAATACGAAAGTGTGAAAAAATCTTTTTCACCAGTGTGATCACTGGAAAAATAATCCCCTTTACTGGGATATAACAGGACACTGTGGGTGTTTTTGTTGTGTGCTCAATGTTTCCTTCAAGACTGAAAAACTCGGCGCCGTCAGCAGGAACGAGCTTCCTCCATCTCTATCAAATGTTTCCTTACTTTCAACACAAGGAAAAAAAGAAGCAGAAGAACCTGAAAGAGAGAAACTGGAGAGAATCCACGGGTCGAACAAACGACAGACGCAACAGGTTTGTGCAGAGAAAGCACCGTCATGCAAGAAAAGTATAGAAGTGTGAAGACTACGATCCACGATGACAACCGAGCACTGCAGGGCCAGTGCGACCCAACGCGCTCAGCAATCTGTCGCTCGACAGCGCCGATCCATCGCAGCAAACGCCAAAGTTATTCTAGTCAGAAGTTGCAACATCCATCACTGATGTTTGCCTCCCGCGCCTGCTGCAGCGCTCGAGGCTCTTCAAGCAGCACGACTCACTCACACCAGCGCTTCCTACCCAACGCTCGCAGTCCAATCGACACATCGGAGCGCAACCAGGGCTTCAAGCAACCGCCAACCTAGTGGGTGCCCTGCTCCGCCTCCGGGGCTACGGCCACCCCGAGCAAAACAAAAGCAATGATCTCAACGATGTGTCGTGAGCACAAACTGCTCTTTAAGGTCGTGCCACAGCATCTCAGTCGGCTTCAGGTCAGGACCGGGCCTCTCCGAACTTCATTCTGTTTTCCTTCAGCCGCTCAGACGTGGACCCGCTGGTCTGTGTTGGATCATTAACTCGCTGCAGCACAAATACAGACCACAGCCTGAGACGAGCAGATATCTGTTTTTTAAAAAGAACGAAATCTTCACAATAACAAGAAAACATGAACCTTTGTCAGCCTGTGAAGTCTGCCTGGGAGCTCAGTCTGACGGATCTGCTCTGCAGGCATCCAAATATGATATTAGCAAACGTCTTATCAAATTATTAGACCACAAATATTTTAGAAAGTTTTAAACTAAAATATTGTTTTTTATCCAGGAAATAACCTGAGCCGACTTCTCTGAGACGCCTGAAATTATTCCAGCAGAACATTCAACCAGTAAAACTCATAATGCTCATCACTGCTAATCTAATAATAATAATAATAATAATAATAATAATAATAATAATAATAATAATAATAATAATAATAATAATGTGATTTACTGTTTTTAAAGAAAGATAAAAATAAAGATTGACTGTAACCCTCACACTGGGTGGTCTAATAAAGCACAGGGCTCGCTACATTAAGGTAAACGTTTCATCATTTTGTTCACGCAGTGTGTGTCAGTAAAGGTTTTAAACCGTTGGACAGACTGATCTGCTGTCACAGCAACAACAAACATCTGTCAGTCCAACTCAGGTTTAACTAATCCAGAGTCTGAAGCAGTCCCGGATCATTACGGCCCATCTGTGAGGCGTCAAAGCTGCATGAGGAGACGAGCTGCGACGTCCATTGAAGGGCAGATGGGCTTATTGATAACTTCCTTCGCTGATGCCAACTGATGGCGGCGCGTCGATATCCTAATGCACGCCTGCTTCATTATTCATGACAGCCTCACAAGAGGATTTCACACAGGTCCCACCTGCACCCAGAGCAGCATCCAGCAGCAATAATGTGAGTCAGATCGATGCTGCACCGGGGACCGCACTGAACGCAGCGCACACGCTTAAAGTGCAGCAGACGTCTGCACAGCGGACACAGATTTGAAGATTCAGAGTCACGTGAAAACGTCACGATCCAGCGGCTGGAGATCCTGGTTCAGCAGCAGTGACCTGCACCGATGTTTCTGTGAGTCTGTCTCATCTCTGTGGAGGAACTTTGGTCCTCTCTTCCTCTCAGCGATGCTTCAGCTCGTTCAGGTTTGCAGCACTGGTTCATGCACAGCTCTCTGAAGGCTCAGCCTCTCAGCCTCAACCCAACTGTAACTCTGACACTAAAACCACATTCGGTTCTCAAAAATGCCTTCAAACTTATGGGGACCAGGATTTAGGTCCCCACACACACACACACACACACACACACACACGCACACACACACACACACACACACACACACACACACACACACACACACACACACACACACACACACACACACACACACACACACACTGCAATAAGGTGACATGATCAGAAAAAGAAATTCAACAGTTTGCACCACAGACCAAAGCTGGACTCACGAATCGCTGTGAGCCTGTCATAAAGCGATCAGATAAATATGCTAAATGCATTTCAACGACATCGTGCATGCAGGAATGCCCCTGGGGAAAAATGCAAATATGTCTTTTTGTGGAGTTTTGTGTATAATCTTGGTGCACAGACACTTTTAATACTCGCCCAGCATTCAGTCACGTGTCAGGACGCAGCGATGCTTTCACATCAGCCACGGTAGAAAAATCTGTGCCAGCAAAAACATTAGTTTATAATAAACATGATTTGTACCTGAAGAATTTGACCCCGAGCCCATCGTCCAGAGAGTCCAAGCTGCTTTTTGGCAACTTGACCAGAAATGACTCATAAAGAGCCCACGCAGCCCCCCCCCCAGCATCCACAGTAATGTGTGTCTGAATGTTTAAATGAAAAAGGTCACTGATGAACATGTTTGCAGTACAGACACAAAGCCAGCAGACAGCGGCGTCCACGGAGATCACAGAGGCAGATCGATAACGCGCATACAAGCGCGAGCGTCAGACGAGCACGCGTACGGTCATCAGCTGAATCGAAGGAAGGCGGTGCGTGGAAAAAGCAGGAGTTCTCACAGAAACTTGGAGGGGAGCGAGCTTTAAAGCCGTGATGTGGGAATCTGGGTTTGAGTCAGAATTTAGGTCACAAGTTTGAGGAGTGAGGTATGCAGAGGAGAAACACATGTCGGGCTGCGAAGTACTGCAGCGTCCCCGAGTCTCTGCTTCTAAGTGACAAACACACTCCTGCAGCTCCCATTGCTGACAAATGATCCGTGAAGCTATGAGCTGACCAACACTGACAGCTTCACCCACAGACCCTGTTACAGAACCTGCAGTCCTCCTAGTGTCCAGCAGGGGGCGACTCCTCTTCTTGATTGAACAGGAGACTATAAGAAAATGAGCGTCACGCTCAGCTGATCCCTGATTTCAGTCTCGCCATGACTTCGATGGTTTCATCACAGGACGGTCACAGAGCTCCGTTCAAACCTTAAACCTACAGAACGACCTCAGAACTCTGCGTCTGCAAACACGCCGTCTCTTTGTGATAACATGATAATTAATGTACACAGAAATTCACATTTACAGTTTACAGCAGGCGTGCGACTTCACTGCGTTCACACGAGCACTCCGAGCTCGCTCTGACTCCGAGTCAGTGGTGTTTGTTTGGAGACAGGTTGCTTCCCACCACCTCGGCCTCTGGCCAATCAGATGCTCACTGCAACTACTTCAACATCAGCCATTAAAGCGTCTCATGTGGGGGCGCCCACACAGAACAAATGAAAGCTGGATCAGTCAAACCTGAAAGAAGGAGCCTGTCGTGTACTTACCTGCTCTCGCTCGCCTCTACCACAGCTTCTGTGCTTCACAACGATTTCCCTACTATGATCCATGATTGATACAGTGAATAAAATCATCTCTGCACTTTCAGCTCAGTGTTAGAGGCACACGAAGGATTCGAAGCTCTGTGATTGGCTGTTTCTGAATAGCTCTTTGTGAGTCACTGATTCATTTCTATACACACTCTGGTACCTCTGCCCCTTTTTGTTAAATCAAACAGCTTTGTATTGTAACACTTCTGTTCATCATGACTCAGGAGTGATTCAGTCCCTTTCGGTACCACAAACCCAACGACATCAAAGGGAAAACTCGACGACGTCTACCTCAGAGAAAGCCCCAAACGCTCCCGCAGGTCGGCCATTAATCCAACTTTATTAACGAGAACCTCGTGTGTGTCAGACGGCTTAGAGCCCAGGACGTCACCGAACAACAGCTGCAGCGAGGCGACGACAAAAACAAAGAGACAGATTTACCGAGGACATTTCCGGCGGGGACTTCCTGCAGCTCTTCTAGCTCTCTGCCCATCAGCAGGTAGAGGTTTTCCATGGAGCAACGGGACAGGTGAGGAATCTCAGACACGTCGTCCGAAGCGCTGCATCCCTCCGGCAGCTGACAGAGGGGAGACGAGAGCATCGTTACTGAGACTCACAGGGGAGAGAAACTTAGGTTACTCACATGATTCCTGCAAAGCACACAGGAAGCAGTGCATTGAACAGCTTTAGGATTTATAATGTGTTTTACACAAGCTGCAGTTCCACTATGATCCACTAGAGGCTCCAGCAGGGAGCTGTCCCCATAGACTCCCATGTTAAAACTTCACGGTCCTCACGGTGACACAGAGTCGTTCACAGTTTGCTGTTAAGACATTAAAAGCTCGAGTCGCTGTTCACTCAATGCTAACCAGATATTCCTCTGTGAGGCTGAAGATAAATGATGAACACATGAGGCCGAGCGGAGGAACCTGCCGTCAGTCACAGGGACGTGGATTCACACTACCTGTCAGCCTGCATCACATCAGCTGTGCTGGGAGGAAGTGTGCGAACACAAAACTGAAGTGAAGGCAGGATCGAAGCAGCTACAGCAGCGGGACGAGACGGTCCAACGTCCCGCGAACACAAGCTGCAGCAGGCGAGCGGGGGGCTTACCGTGCTCAGGCTCTGGGCGGGGTCGTACTTCGGTCCCAGCACGAATACTCTCTGTCCTTTCCTGACCACCCCGCTGTAGACGCGAGCAAACGCCACGAAGGTCTCCTTCGCCTCCTCTTCCTCCTCTGGCTTCGAGTCTTTCAGCGTCAGGTTCTCCATGTTCGCTGAGAGAGAAACGAGATCAGATCTTGTACGCTGCAGATTTATGGTGACAGCGTGGCGGACATGTTTTCAGCTTGTGAGTCTGTGTTTGTGTGTCTGCACTGAAACCACTGAAGCACCACTGAGCATCAGCTGTGTTCAGACACATTAATAAAGATGAGCGAGTGAAACGAGTCACTGAGACGAGCTCACCTGTGCAGAGTCCTGCAGGTGACACGCTCTCAGAGTGGGAGGGCTCTCGGTGGCTCTCCGCTGCCATCCTGTCAGCGTGTCGCCGTCTCGCCTGCTCCCTGCGCTCGGCGATCTCCTCCTGAGTCAGAGGCCTGAACACAAGAGTCCATCAGAGCTGGAGACGCTCCACTACGTCACTATATGTTTAAATGTTTCATTTTACTCGCCCAAAACATAAGGAGAAAGCCTTCTGCGTCTGTAAATGATTCATAAATGATGATGATTATTTACTGTGATACATGTGGAATAATCCTGAACCAAGAAAACTGTCTGTCCCCAAATATATGCTTTAAAAATTCCACTGGACGTTTGGACTGATGCGGGACCGTGCAGGGTGAGATCCGGGAACAGGAATCTAAAAGTGTCTTCCTTCTCTCACCCCAACAGGTCACAGCAGATGGCCCCGCCCCTCCCTGAGCCTGGTTCTGCTGGAGGTTTCTTCCTGTTAAAAGGGAGTTTTTCCTTCCCACTGTCGCCAAAGTGCTTGTTCATAGGGGGTCATATGATTGTTGTGTTTTTCTCTGTATGTCTTACTGTAGGGTCGACCTTACAGTATGAAGCGCTTTGAGGCGACTGTTGCTGTGATTTGCTGTGTAAATAAAACTGAATTGAATTAAACTGGCATCATCGGAGAAGCTGATGATTCCAACCCATCCTCTCAGATCCCACCACCTAAACTTATGCAAACGACTTCTCTCTTAAGCCGCCGCGGCCTTCGAGTGCTGGATCGTTGCTGAGAGGATCCACAGTTTCCAACCCCGAAGGCAACGAGTCGCTCCTGACGCTCCCGCCTGCACACAACCCACTTCCCAGAACTGAAAATCAAGGTGAAGGATTAGGATCAGGCGTGCTCTGCAGCCGAGCTAGAAGCCGGTCAGAGGTGCAGCAGGAGATGATCCTGAACAGGTTTTTGATGTTTATGGATCGGTTCTGGGAGCAGGTCTGAGAGGCAGCATCGGGGCTCCTGTCAGCACCTGAAACCTTCTGTTCAGAAACAGACTTCAAATTCCTCCGATAGGAGAGTTTAAGCTGTAAAAACAGAACATAATTATCCCTGCATTAGTTTTCCTGCATGAGTGTGTGTGCGTGTGTGTGCACGCTGTGCGGTTGGCGTGTTAGCCCGTGTATGCATGTGCATGCCCTCTTCAAAAAGACCACAGTGACTATAGCAACACAGCTGCTCACAATAGGCCCGAGTGACGGCATGCAGCACAGAGTTCAGCTCCGTGATGACAAACCACTTTAAACAGCCCATAATTTGCCCCTGACAACAGCGGCAGCCCTGCAGACTCACTGAGACTGATTGCACCTCTCTTTAGCATAAATTGGATATAAACGGGGCCGCGGCCCGAATTCAGGATTGTAGCAGGAAACCACAAAAGAGCCGGCCCCACTGGAAGACGGCCCGGCCGTAAGAACAAATGGGCTCAGAGTGACTTTCAGCTTAAAGCCGCACGAGTCAGCTTCGCATTATTTCCCCCGAAAAGGACAAAGCAGCCAACAGATGTTTAAGCGGAGGTTTCCCCTTTAATGCCGCGTTTACATCAAACGCTGAAATAAACACAGCTGTGCACCGCGTTACGGACTTCACTTTTCCACAGGAGGTCAAATCAGTCGCTCACTGGTAATAATGGGAACGCCAGGACCGGGGCTCTGGCCCCGCCTGCTGCGGTTATGAAGTAATGGCTTCCAAACACTGAGGCTGGATGATCGCGACCACGAGCAGACCTTTTCCCATTGTGAAGACGGAGGAAAAAAGCGTGCTGGAAAATTAAACAATGTATTGATATTAAATCTGTCTGCAAAGCACACTTCACCGCTTTTTACTGCTGAAGGATTTTTATTGGAGATGTCTTCTACTCTGGCTCCAGCGAACGAAAATGAAACTCGGTGGTGACTCTGATGATATCTGCTCTGACATTTGCATGAAAGCTGCATAGTGAGTAAGTTAAAGGCTAAATAAAGCTCAGAGCCCGCTGTTTAGCTGGATGGAGGATTTAGACGAGTAAATGGTAAATGGCCTGTATCTGTATGGCGCTTTACTTAGTCCCTAAGAACCCAAAGCGCTTTACACATCCAGTCATCCACCCGTTCACACACAGCTGCCCTGGGACGCACTGACAGAGGCGAGGCTGCCGGACACTGGCGCCACCGGGCCCTCTGACCACCACCAGTAGGCAAGGACACTCAGTAACGATTGCCCAAGGACACAACGACCGAGACTGTCCAAGCCGGGGCTCGAACCGGCAACCTTTCGATTACAAGACGAACTCCCAACTCTTGAGCCACGATCGCCCCAATTGTTAAGATATGTGAAGACCGAGGGCCGTGACCCGGCACAGTCCCTGCATGTCAGGGGTGTCCAACTCCAGGCCTGGAGGGCCGGTGTCCTGCAGGTTTAGATGTGTCCTTGATCCAACACAGCTGATGTAAATGGCTAAATGACCTCAACATGTCTTGAAGTTCTCCAGAGGCCTGGTAATGAACTAATCATGTGATTCAGGTGTGCTGACCCAGGGTGAGATCTACAGCGTTTCCACTGCTACCTGTTGGCCAACGGCACAGTGGCGGTCAGTGCTACCCCGGGCCTCGACCAATCCTAGGCAGAAATCTGATCCGGCACAGATTTTATGCCGACTGCCCCTGCTATGGACTCCACATATATACACTGCAGGGTTTTTCTCAACAGCAACCACGGCGTAGAAAGCTCTTGTGGCAGGAAGTTGTGACAGTAAACTTGAGTTTTCTTTGTCCACAGTTTAAGGAGCCACAAAGCGTGAGCGGTCAGGTCGGATCAGATCACGCGAGTCCAGATATTCTGACCCTGATCAGACCTGCTGCGCAGCACTGTTTGTCTTTTTTAATGAACATGACTTTCAGCCATCACTGATTGGACTAGCACGCAGTGGCTCGCAGCGAATCTGCTGAGGTGCGATGACAGGACGTGATGTCACAGCTCTTTGGGAAAAAGCTGCAGCTCATGTCCGACATGTGAGACTTTCTCTTACTGGTGTTGCAAAGAGTCGAAATAGGAAGAAATTCAACAAATTCATCAACTTTTATGCATAAAAACATGTCAGGAATCTTTATCATTTTAGTGTCTGCACTGTCACCGGTGTCGTTCCAGTTGCAACAGCAGCCGCATGGCAGACTTACGCATTTCACATTTCATGCATGCAGCATTTGAGAAAAAGAACCGTGAGCTTTGGGCGTGCTGCAGGACGCTGCAGGTCACGCCCTCGCTATGTCGCCATGTCTGTGCACATTGTTAGCCAGTAGTGACGCTTCAAACCTGAACTCATTTCCTCCTCATCTCAAGTTCTGGTCCAAAAATCCACATTTTCAGCATTTATTAACAATTTTTACCAGATTCTCAGCAGCTCGTTGCACCTGAGCTCTGCGCCCGTCCCTCGCACCTGACACTAAACAAGGTGAAGCCACCGAGCCGTCTCTGCCTCTGCTCTGTGTTGTAAATGCTTCTGTCCAATCACAGTCCTGAATTTCACAGAAGCGAGCGGGTTGGCCACTGGGACCTCGAGATGAGCAAAAAGACGCGCGGGTGCGACGGGGGATCGTTGTCCTCGCTCTGAGTGCATCAGTACCTGTTGAGACGCGCGTCTCCACTTTGAGGGAAGCGCTGTGTGCGAATTAGACAAGTGGCAGCGCAGCAGCGACTCCGTTAATGATTTAAAGCTGCCGCCTCAGTCAGGATCCAACAATAATTAATGTTAAGGGTTTTTACAGGTAAGCCTTTAATGAGTTATCAGATGCTTTTTTCACTCGCCGGAGTCGACCGCTCGAGGTCGTTTCCCTTACAGATGAATTCTTTTCCTGCAGTCCTGGATGAACATGAATCGTCAGCGGCCCTCAGTCATCAGGGCTGCGATGGGCCGATAATTCACAGTAACTGCTTCTATTTTTATTTGGCATAAAGTAACGTGTCGTAGTCTGAGAGTCAGACGCCTCAGTCGTTTGTTTTCCGTGTTTCAGAACTTTTCGTGTCAAAGACTTCACTGATTTTGGGTCGGAGGTGACCCACAGCGCCAGGACCTGAGTGTTGGTGACGAACAACATGTTTATGAGGCGCCGTCAGCCGCCACACAGATGTCAGCAGAGAGGATGCACGCCTGCTGCAGGCAAAGAGGAAAGAAGCTCCCGCAGCTCATTAGCCGGGACTTTAGACAGGTTTTTCCTTCCAGCCTCACAATATCAGATGGCCTTTCCTTCCTTCCTTCTCTCTCTTTCACATACCTCCTAGTCCTCATCCTCCATGCCTCCTCTGACAGCTTGTCTATATCTCCTTTCCTCTGCTTGCCACTGGAAGTGCACTGCTACAGTTTGCAATTAGGATCAGAACTGTGACAGGAAGCTGAGAGCTGAGGCTGAATCTCTGCATCAGAAACGCTGCAGATCAAGAAGATGAAAACAGAGGCGGAGGAATGGAGCATATGCTGTATGCTATATGCTCACAACCCCAAAATACACTCGGCTGATGGAGCTCAGACTGGTGGAGACCCCATCATTAAACCCTCTGAGGATGAGGTGGAAGAACAAAGCTGCGAGTGGCTGCTGGTGATCCTCTGGGTCGACTGATCAGAATCAACTATTTTAAACATTAACATCGACCCACGATTTCCACATTAATGCAACGCAGCTAACAACAACATCAGCCAATCACGTGGCAGGATCGATCCAAGCTGAAATCACAAACCGTGATGAAGAGAAGGGATTAAAATTGAAAACTAGAACGTGTTGAACGTAATAACAGAAGGCACGGTGGTGCAGCGGTCAGCACCGTTGCCTCACAGCAAGACGGTCCGGGGTTCTAATCCAACATCTGGCCACAGCCAAAGCTGGGAGTGTGTGTCTGTGTGCGGCTGGGGAGGGCTCCCGTGACCCTGGAAGCGCTCGAAGCGAACGTTCAGGCCCAAAATGCAAAATCATCCTGAACTCAACTGGAAACCTCCTGCAGTCAAAGCTACTCTGTGGCATAAAACGACTCCGGAGCAGCCAAACGTCATCGCATCATCACGTCCTGCGGGGCAGTTGAACAACCGCGCGAGCCCGCTCGTTTCTGACCGTCCAAATGACCCGACACCCAAGCTAATAAACAGGAATGTGTGGAGCGTCTTCGTGTCACACTGGTTAGCTGCTACGATTATTAGTCGAGGAACACTGTAATGGAGTTCACAACATCGCATTAGAGCTTTTTACAGCTTTGCCACAACTGAGCGAATGCAGATCAGTCAGCAGTGCACAATGAGGCAGAGCGAAGACAACGAGTTCACTCTGGCCCATTAATGGCTTACACACATGCTCCGCAGGCCAGGCCATTAAACCAACACTGGGACCAACGCTGTAATGACTCCTCGACATCAATCCAAGCCTCCTGTAAGCATCTGCTTCCAATGAGCCGTGGCAGCGATCCACTCCACGCTGCAACTCGTCATCCTAGCCTTTCAAGCTCGAACACAGCTTCGCTATTCATCTCGCTGCAGGAAGTCGAAGACCTTGTCTCCCATCTTCATAAAGGGCTTGAAGACAGATTCGGTGACACCGGGCTTAGATTAATGGGCCAGACATGGAGGAAGGGAGCTGTGTGATGTTAAAGCGCGCTCGCGTCCTAAGAAGAGACAGGCGGGCCAGGATAGGCCAGGACGGCTCCATCCATCACTGGCTGTTGGGGGGTTTGTGGTTTACCCTCAGTTCACCTCCGAGAAGGACGCACGGATGGGAGAGGGCCAACAGCTGTGTCCTACCACCAACCCTCCTGGAGTAAGAGACAAACTGGAGGTAAAGGTGCTCCAGCGACGCAGAGGGCACCGCAGGAAGCCAGGCACAGCACGCTCTGACGCTAGCTTCTGCCTCCAGCACGGGAACCGTTCACTCCTCTCTGATAATATACGTGCAGCTAAAACAGAGCAGTTTCCAGATGATGGATGTTTTACAAGGAAACACATTTCCTCGTGTCATTACGCGCTTCTGCTTTCACAGGAAGTATTTTCATCTCTGACTGTGTGCTACAGGAACTGATTTCACAATAAACAGCAAAAATAATCAGCTGTGTTTCAGGAGACGCATTTATGATCCTCAAAATACAGACAGTGGGCCTTCGTCCAGACACCAAACATCCACGAGGCGCGACAGCAGCGCCACCTACTGGCTACACGCACACACACTCGTTTTCATATCATAGTGAGGACATGTCAGGGACATAATGCTTCCCTGGCCCCAACCACGACCTGTAATCCTGACACCACAAACACATTTTGAGTCTCAAACATGCCTCCAAACTCGTGGGGACGGGCATTTTGGTCCCCACCAGTTTGGTAAACTTTCAATTTTTGGTCCCCACAAAGATATGAATACACTCACACACACACACACACACACACACACACACACACACACACACACACACACACACACACACTCACACACACACACACACACACACACACACACACACACACACACTCACACACACACACACACACACAAACAGAAAACATTAATAAATAATAATTACTGACATAGGAGTTTGGAACCTCCTTAAGTTCCTTGAATTCAAGGAATTGCTTGAGTTTTTCTTTCCAAGCTCTTTAATATTAATATTTAAGTCATAAATCACAGACATGTGGGAGGGTGAGACGTGACATCCAGGATCCTCATATATCAGCATCGTTTCCTTGATGTTGCCGTCAGAAACAAAAGCAGCAGAGTTTTAAAAATAAAAGACATTTTATGAATACCTGACCTTTCACGCCTTTAATTTGAGGTCAGAGGTCGGAGTACTGTGATACTCGTGGTGCCAACACAAACGACTGCCCAGAGACTGCATCAAATGTTTTCGCACTGTTTCCACAGGCTGCATGGAAACGGCAGCTTGACCCGACTGACCTGCAAACTCATCGACTGACCCCGTGTTACTGAGAGTTTATCGCTGTGCAGCGGAGACACTCAGGCTTACATCAGGACGCATTTCTGCTGTGGCGACGCCTCGGAAATAAAACAGGAGCCGCTTGATGCACCAAATACGTCTTAAAGACAGCGACTAGCCGAGCGAGCGAGCAGCGGCTCACACCTGCTCTGCAACGTTGAAGCAGCCGTTTCAAAGGCAATGAGACTGCAGCACTCGAGGTCAGCACCAAGTAAAGTGCTGAAGCTAAAAGGCCACAGGCTGAAATTCTTCTGATGGTGAGGACGCATAAAGCTTCTTGGTGAGAGCTTTGACTAAATAAGTACTGTTTTACTTTCAGTAACACACCCCTGCATGAACACACACAGACACACAGCTACCTCTGTCTGTGCTGAGGAAGGGCCTTGGCGTCCACGGCAAACATCTTGGACACGAAGACGATGACAGGAGCGTTTTCCTCACTCGAACACTGCAGGAATGCTGGGAAACACCAGGAATGAAGGAAAAGAGTCAAACACACAGCGACAGCTGAAAACAGCGAGCTGCTTCAACAACAACACCAAATCCAAACAGACCACACCCCCGACGTTACAGCGCCCTGATGATCACTGCGAGACGTTAACGCCACTGACCCACCACACGGTCACTGACAGGTCACTGCAAACAGCTGCTATCAGTGGGTTCAACAATAACTCTTTATAATTACTGATTTTAAGCATCTAATGGTGATTATTAAGGAGCTGTGATCACAGACTGCATGACGAGGCTCCGCCGAATGTCAGATTAGTCTGAAGCGTCTGAAGCCGACCACAACGCAGCCTTAAACAAAGTCAGGCAAATGAAATCAGCTGATGCAGGATCTGAAGGCTGTGCTTCCTGTTTGATACCAACGTGAGGCTGAATACGACCAGGACGAGGCGACAGCGAAAAGAGGCAAAAATATAAAAGAAAGTAAAAACAAATCTATAAAAATGTGTTTGAGCAGGAGGTTAGTAAGAAGACGGCGACTCCTCAGGGCGGGGCCAGCAAAACAGCTGATATGGTGTCAGCAGTCCTGATTCGCTCAGAGCTACACGAGCCAGAGGAGGAGTCACCATCGATCTGCACAGATGATTGGGACGTGCAGAAGCATGCTCACAAAAGAGCTCCTGTCATTGGTTAGAAATCCCAAACAAATACTGCGTGTGCGTGTGCGTGCATACCTGTTTTCAGGTGTTGCGTCTGCTCGGGCAGCGAGTCAAAGCGGCGTGCTCCCACGCTCATCAGCTTCTCCACCCTCTCGGCCGCCATCTCTAACGGGCTGGGGAGCTTCTCACACACCATGGCTGCAGCGCGTGTTAAAGATCACCAAGGACAGGCGGGACAAAGATGTCGTGCTGGCGTCCTGCCGAGGGACGCGCTCACCTCACAGGACAAAGGATACAAAGGACGGCCTGGGAAACGGGTAACCACTGGCTGCAGATGGCAGACAGGAGGACTTTGGGGTCGGAGTGACGCGAGTCTCTGGCCATCACCTTTACCCCGAGTGACGTCACCACCTTCTCCACCTTCTCCTTGTCTCTGGGGATTTAAATAAAGAGAAAGTTCTTCCATTACGGCCGCGGGGTCGGGAACGCGTTCCCACCTGTCCTGAGAACATCACAGCTTCTGTGTGGAAACGTCCTGGCAGCTGAGAACAGTCTGTGGAACATCGCTGCCTCCTCGTGTTTCTTAGAAGGTTATTCATAAAAACTTATTTTACTGAAATAATAAAAGTTAACCAACCTCCTGATGACGACCGCATCATATAAGCTCCAAATGTTATCCAGCACGAGCTGCACGAACAGCGGCTTCTTTCCTTTGGCCTGCAGGGACGTCGCACATGGAGGAGAAAATCTGATCAGTGCAAGGAATCGTTTTCCTACGAGAAACAAAGCAGAGGAGCAAAGACCTCCTGGAACCAGAACCATTCAGGACGTTTGCTGGATTTGCCACATCAGACTTTTTCATTGTGAGTTTTTTCTCGGGCTCTGTGCGTCTTTACTTCCTGATTTATTTTGAAGGTTTTCTGTTTTTGCTCTTTTGGTTTTATTATTGGATGCTGGCCATCGTGCTTCCTGCCCACTACGTGATTTCTGCACTGGTGTCTGGGGCAGCTTTGAAACCTTCCCTATGAAATGGATCATTAATACAGGAGCACCTCAGCCTGTGAGTGTGGACCGTCTGAGGTGCAGGAATCTAAAAGGCCAACATGGCGTGCTGCACGCATCAGCAAACGGGTTCCTGAAGCCCGGAGGCCGGCTCATGACCACGACCTGATTTATTGTCCGCTTTACTCTCTGTGAGCATCATTTCAAACAGGAGCATCTTGTTTTATTCAACAAGACTTCAAACTAGCAAATGAGACCATAAACTGTAAAGTGTTTACTGTAATCAGAGAGCACGATCAGAGGACTTGCCCCCTGCTGGACACTAGACAGAATGCAGGGACCTGCAAAGTCCACTTTGACTGCATTCACCATAAACACTGCACGACTCCACCTTTAAACTAATATTCACTGACTTCATGTCGTTATTCAGGTAACATGTTTGTGCTCTTTTCATTCTATATTTGACGAATGAACAAAGTAACATCAGAGAAGCTCACTGATGCAACACTTCTCATCTACTTCTGCTGAAATCCAGCTTTTACCAGGAACATCAACAGGTGAGCACACTGAAGCCTGTGTGAGCTGTAAACACACACAACACTAAAACATGAGGTGACATATCCATGAAAAGAGGGAAAAAACACCCAAGACACAGGACAGAGGACGTTTTTCTGCAGACACACAGCGACTGCATCCAGCTGC
The DNA here is from genome assembly GCF_964374335.1 of Astatotilapia calliptera. Lineage (NCBI taxonomy): Eukaryota > Metazoa > Chordata > Actinopteri > Cichliformes > Cichlidae > Astatotilapia > Astatotilapia calliptera. The sequence continues at coordinate 39,934,693 of NC_137422.1, forward strand.
GATTCAGAAGGTCAGCCCACACAGCTCATCCCCATCCTGTGAGTGTGCTGCTAAAAAGCCTCACCGTGTCATTCACGGGCCGGCGTGCCTGTGAATGACGAGCGAGCATGAATAAGAGGTCAGCCCCTCCATCGCTGCTCTGTTTTGCAGGCACTGACGCCTCCTCCGCTCGCCCCTGACGGCTGCAGCGCTGGCCAGACAGAAACACACCAAAACACTCCTCATTCAGGGCCCGGGGGGGGGGGGGCAGCAGCCGAGCGTCTGCTGGGAAACATGGCCGGTACCGGTCCAATCCAATAAACATGCCGGGTCAGTCGGGACTTCAGCCTCTCGCCGTGCAGGAGCAGAAGAGCATAACACACACTTTATATAAAAGATGGAGAAATCCAAAAACACTATCACCGACTTTTGTGATTCGACCTCTGTGGCCGTCACCAGATACCAGGAAGTTCCCCCTAATGGCTCGTTCGGGACCTCGGACACAGATGACCTGCTGTCAGTGCTCGGTGACATCCAAATGACATCCTTGAATTTCACTCTCAAAGCTCCGCCTTCTTGGACGGCCTGTTAGTGCAGTGACCTCACAGCAGCGATATTATTGGTCACATGATGCCATTAAAATGCTCCAACAGCACAAAAACCTTCTGCTCTGATCTTTTAATGCTTCACTGAAAACTTTCCTTTTCCAGTTTCACCTCGATTCATAAATTTCTGCCTTTAACGTGGCTGCACCTGTCAGTTTATGATTGAATGAATATTTTCCTGCTCTGTTTAAGGTGCAATATAATAAAATAATATAAATACAGTTCTAAGTTATTATTTCTTTGCATGTGCACAACACTGAAGTGTGACCTGATGGTGGCACTAAGAATAAAAACACCAAAGGTAATTATACCATCAGTGAGTCATTTTCACTGCAGGCTAGCTGTGGGTAGAGGTGGGCGGAGCCTATCACCCTGATGCCGTTCACCTGGGCAGGTTGAGTCTTGGTTATTTAAGCTGCCTCCTCAGCCTGAGCCATTTTGGACTCAAATCTTTTTAAAGTGCGACTTCGTTGGTCTCGACTGCGGCGTGCTCGGCTCGGTGAGTACTGGGACCGCCTCTGTGAGAAAGGCTGCTGGGTGTGGCTCCCCCACAGGGTTCTCTGGTTAGGTGGAGTTGGGGTTAATCTCCTTTTAATGCTGCTGTGTGCCCACTTGGCCTGAATGTGGATTATTTGTCTGAATTGCTGCACTTTAAACTTCACCGTGAGACGCACCAAATAAAACATTGACGCATTTAAGTGGACAGGCCGGGTCCAGGTTTGAAGGCCATAAACGTAGTTTAGCATTCACGCTGATCCTGCTGTGTCAGAGTACAAACACGTCTGTTAAGCTGAGCTTAAACCTGCCTGAAGCTTTTAGTCTCGTTTGTCTCGGGAATAAAAGTCCACTTTGAACACCTGGCTTAATGTTGATGCCTCAGTTTAGAATGACAGATGCAAACGACCTCATCGACACGGTGATACCAAAGGCTTCAGCTTCTCATTGTTTTTATACTGGAAACCTTTACATCACAACTTTAACTGCATCTGTCTGTGCTCCCTTTCAGGTGTGCACGTCTGACAGGTGAGGCTGCTGCAGGAGGTGCACAGACACATGCCGACTTTGACAGTTTCAGGTTTTACATGAATTAAACCCTGCTGCAGTGATGTGGAGAACATCATCAGCTGATGTTAAACTGCTTTATTATGCTCGTCTCATCAATTGTGACTCAAAGACCAGCTGATACGGGCAACTTAACGACTTTAAGGTCTTAAAATAAAACCTGACAGCTTTGACTGTTCTCGCCTTTTATTGGCTCGCCAATGATTTCATGACCTGAACGCCGTTTCCTCAGATGGAGGCAAAGCGTAGCTGCCTGTACTCCTGCAGTGTGCTCGCTTGTCTCTGACATTTTTCTGTCCATGTGCAGAAACGTGTCACCTTTACCATGGTCTCAAACACCGCGGTGCTCTGTAGAAACTATCATCCCAGGAAGCTCTGACTGCAGACGCGATTCTTACGCCACATAAACCTCCCAGCTGTGTCACCTGAGCTCCTTTCATGATCCTCTTGGCTTTCATGCTGAGGTAGAAATCTCCCCACAGGGTTTTCAGTAGCACCTCCTTCTTGATGCCCATCCTCTCGCTGTAGATGTGAGCAAAATGCTGGATGCTGGAAAACAGAATCAGCCTCCATGAACATCCAGAAGCTTTTTTTTTTTTCTTTGTTCAAGGCTAACAGTGACACAGACGTGAACTTTAACCCCGGGCTGATCAGCTGAGCAGAGCTGATCAGCCCGGGGTTACAGTTGTATTTTATATTGAAATTCATGCAAAGTTATAAATCTGGTCAATGTATTTTACTTTGAAAGGCAAACACTCAGCTGGGTCTGTATTCATGTTACATTTAAGAACGGCGCCATCTGCTGGATGATCTTCCTGAACTGCACCCAGCCCACAGGGTGCACACACAACTCGCCTTACTAAACTAAACTGGTGCTTCTGTTTAGACTGAAACAAACCTGACCGCACTCACCTGTCCGTCTGGTTTGCGTGCACCTTTATTCTGCGTGAGGGTTTTAATGAAGACTCTTCCTGCACTGCTGTATATTATGCTTATATATGCACATCTGCATTAAAGGCTCATGTCTCTCTGCACAGAATAATCTGTAACTCCAACAGCACCGAAGCCTGTGCTCAAACCAAACTGTGGCCCTAAAAGTCAGTTAATTTACACCAGCATGAATATCATGGCCTCACGAGCCGGCTGAGCCGCGGCACTGGAGTCTTTCAGTTCATGTTCTGCGTCCTGCAGCCTGCAAACAAAGCTTTGCTCCCTCCGTGAATCGACGCCGCCTCACCTGAAGCCCCAGCCGTCGATGGCGCTGGCAAACACCACGTTTCCCTGGTCGGGAGAAAAGTAGAGGTGGGAGTCATCGACCTCTTCGAGCCCAGCGCTCCAGTCGTAAACCTGGTCTCCGCTCGACTTCTCGCCCTCTTTCTCCTCCTTCCCCGCTCGCTCCTCCAGAACTTTAGATGTGAACAAAGTTCCCGTCACGGCGTTCACCTGCAAGGACAAATCACGGCGGTGCACGAAGCGTACGACTCAGCAGGTGTTGGTTAGAGACGGTAAAATGTGGTTGACAGAGCCGGGTCCTCACCTGTTCCAGGATCTTCTTCAGGTGAGTGTAAGCTTCCTGAGACGTTAGCTTCAGCTCCACCACGAGCCGATCAATCTTATTAATGACCAGAACCGGCCGGATGTTCTCCAGCCACGCCTGCCGCAGCACAACCTGGGTCTGACACACACACACCTGCGTTTGAGAGCTCGTGGTGAAACACCTTAGTTAGAAATCAAGACTGCGTCATAAACACAGAAACTGTACTGAAGTACCAGCAGAGGGCGATAACGACGGTTTGGTTTTATTCACATTTCTTGCTGATCTCAGAGAAGCTCACTTCTGATGACAGCGATACTGAGATGGACTGCTGAGGAGTCCCTGTCAGCATCTGTCAGCCAGCAGGAAAGTGGACCTAACACAGCTGGACTCATGTGATGTCTGAAGGCGGGATGATCAGGATGATGATTGAGGTGTGTGTGGGAGAAGGACAAAACGGAACATGTGCAAAAATAGTCGGATATAGTCTGAAAGCTGTCTGTGATGTTCAAATTTAAAGTAACTTATAAGCCGTATGATGACTGTCTCCAGCCACATGTGTAAAACATGACCGGGCAGAACGTTGACGTCCATCTGTCCCTGTACTCAACATGGCGGCTTCACCAAAACTGGCTCCCGCTGCGATCACGGTTCTGCTGATGAAAATGCATCAACTTGTTGGAAGATGTAATTACACACTAACGTGTATTTATGGGCACTTATTCTGTTACATTATGATGATGACCTGAGTGGCTCTGTGAGTATCTCAGGAGGCTGAGGTTCAGCCAATCACAAATCTCCAGTCAAGAATCTAAAACTCGCTCTGGTGGCGGAGAGTCCCAGACTTTTAAGCCCTAAAGGGGATGTGTCCCAAGAGGGTCACGGATAAGAAATCCCTAAGAGGACGTCTTAGGGAAAATCTGGGCCTCTCCACCAACTGCTCTTACAGAAGCTTCTCAGATGAGAGGTGGAACATCTTCAAGAAAGTCCAGACGCTTTTCTTTCTGAGCTCCTTGAACTTCCGAAAACCAAATCCACAGTAAATGACATTTCTCGTCCTTAAAGCGCATCTCTGAAACAGCAAGGTAGCAGGTTTACCTGCGGACACACTCCCTCCACCGCATCGACAACTACAACAGCTCCGTCGCACAGCCGGACGGCGGTGGAAACTTCTGAGGAGAAGTCGACGTGACCCGGAGAGTCGATCAGATTCAGCAAGTACTCCTGATCTCCTGAGACGAGGCACACAAACACAGAACGGCAGTTAGCATCAAACAACACATCAGCGTCCAGCACAGGTGAAGGACGACCACACGGGGGCGTTTTTACAGTTAAATTCTGGAGCCTATCACAGCTGTTATAGGGCGAGAGGCGGGGCACAGCCTGAGCAGGTCGCCACCATCACAGAGGACAACACGCAGACAACCACTCACATTCACAGCTGTGGGCAGTTTAGAATCACCAGTTAACCCACCGCCACTAACTGCATGTGTTTGGACTGTGGGAGAGAACCCACGCACACACGGGGAGAACATGCACTGGATGCAGAAGCGCCCCCTGCACACAGATACATGAGCCAGTCGGACGAACAGCACGGGGTTAGTCCCGAGGTGAAGTGAACCCCGCCGAACAAAGGAGCGTTACCGTGTGAGTAGTGCAGGGAGATGGCGCTGGACTTCATGGTGATTCCTCGGATCTGTTCATCCTCCCGGCTGTCCAGATACCTCAGCTGTGAAGATACAGCAAAGAAGAAAGAGTGAGAAACCTGCTCCGACCTGCCCAAGAAACTGCAGCCAACAGTCACTAACCTTCCCCGCCAGTCGACTGGATATGATGCCATTACTCGCCACTAAGCAGTCCGCCAGAGTAGTTTTACCTGAAAACAGGCAGAAACTTAAAGACATCCTGGCAGAAACCCTCAGGAACAGAATCAGTGTTTAACACTTTTAAATAAATGAATACAGAACATCTGTAAAATGTGAGTGTTAATAAAGCTTCAAAGTCTTGAGTAGTATAGCTGTAATTAGATATGAGAACACAGTGATGCTGCCGATGTCAGTCACTTTATACATCACGCCAAATCCTGCATCCCTGTGTGTGTGTGGTGGGGGGGGGGGCTGCCACTCAGCAGCTGGCTGTAAGTAAATAAAGTGTGCCGAATATTTACTTGGGCACTAACGATTAAAGAGCTCCCCTTCTTCATACTCTACCTGCTAGGCAGTCCCGCCGAACAGCAATTCAGTTAAATCTTCGATCGAGTTTGGCTCGTTGTGCTTGTTTATCCTCCCACAGTGACTCACGTGAGAACTGAGATAAATGCTAAATAACTTTGACCCACCGTGATCAACGTGAGCCAGGATGCACAGGTTCCTGATGTTGGCTGGGTTTCTCTGCAGGGAGATGATCTTCTCCAGGCTGGTGTGTCCCATCGTGAACACCGACAACAAGCCCACCTTCACCTGCTAATGATGTTAGCCACAGCGCCAAAGCACGGACGGACCAACGGTCACCGGTTGGACCTGTCAGATAAGTCCCTGAAACACGGAGTGACGAGAATGAGAGCCGGCAGCGGAGGAGCCGCTAACTCTGCGGCTAACCACCACAAACTCCTCAGAGGAGGAAGAGCACACTTCCGCTCTAAAGCAGCGACGCGACGTCCCAGGAGTCTAAATCAAGCCAAACGCACAAACCGAGCCGTGAAAAGCTCGCATCTTACAAACATGTGGGGGACACCCGACTCGCGTTGTTTTCCCGGAAGTTGATGCTGCACTTTAACCACGCCCATTGGCATGCGTCCTAGCTGCGTTCAGGAGCATTTGGGGAAAAAAGAGCTTCGTCCTGGAGCCGCTGAGTTCACGCGCCGCCTCTCAAACCAAGTCAGCATTTAAACGGATGTAAACGTCACGGAGGATGTATGGAGGGCCAGGAGTGACAAAATGAATTGATTGAATACGCCATTAAATAATAAATGTTTCGTTTATCAATTCGAATTGGAATTAATTAATTAAATCTTTCAATAATTAATTAAATGCCTATTCATTTAATTTAAAACATTTAATAAATTATTTATTTCTAACTTTTATTGACTCATTTAATTATTTAAAAATGTATTTATTCATTCAGAATTAATTCTGACACTAAATGGAAATTCACCTGAAAAGAAAAAAAAAACCCTGCTTGCCCCGACCCCCGCCACCAGAAATCTGAGAAATTCCCATTTTTAAATACGACTTTTCCAAAAGTTCTTATATAAAGAACTGATTATGATGTAAAACACAGAATAGGTAGAATAATGCAGAGTCACAGGGATATTTCTAAAATCACTTTTCATTTATTACATAACTGCTTCTTTTATACTGCTGACTACAGACTATTATTATAAACACGGACACAAAACATATCAATGATCAGCGGCTGGAGGCACTTCCTGTGAGTTATCTCGTATGTTGGTGGTGTGTAGATACCAGTTAATATATAATCTTGATTTGGGACAATCTGTTTTTTTTAACACACTTCTTGCTCTAACTCACGTATCACCCAGAATGTGTCATGACCCAGCTGATAATGGTTTCAATGATGATAACGGCTAAAAACGTCATAACCAGTGTAAACCATCTAGACTCACCTCTGCAGGCGCCGTTGTAGATATCATAGGAGGGGGGGGGCAATAAAATTTAAAAGTGAAGAAGAAGAGCTGGGATTTTTTTTTTTTTTTTTTTAAAAGCTTCACATTCACCAAACTTTCAGACAGGAGCGGGTCTCTCTTTGTTTCCAACAAAAACGTCTTTTACTCCCAAAACATGATCAGGAATTAGAAGTTTCTATCTCACACACAGAGGGTTGTGAGCCTCTGACACCATGTGTACACCTGTTGATGATGCCTCAAATTGTGCCCCCCCCCTTTATGTTCCTTTCCCAGTGAAATGTGTAAGTTTCCTTTAAAGCCCCCTTTTCCATAACACACCAGCAAAGATGGTGTGGGCCACTCGCCCTGAAACACCTGAATATCACTTGATGTGGACCCGTGTCTGAGTCAGTGACAAACTCTCATCGCTCTCTGGGAACATTTTTATTTTCAAATGCAAACAAAAAGCAGCTCAGCAGTCATGAAGTGATCAAACCGTCTTTATTCCTTTGCACTGTCACCTGAAGCATATTTATGATTTGTCGCACGTTCTTTCAGCCAAGCTGGAAGTCCGCAAGCAGCGCAATGCCGTCACATCCGATTGGCCGTACCGTGCAGTCATCAGCAGCCAGAGAGAAACACTGAACACGTTAATGAGTGGTCTGTCACAACGGAGCAAGAAAACATCACATGCAAATCAAACTAGGCGAGGGGCAGCGAACGCACCACCTGATCAACGTACACAATACGAGTGCTTTATATCCTAAACAGGAGTTAAAAATACAACAGGAAGTAAGAAAATAAAGGCCTCGCACAGTCTACACTCAGAGTACGATATTGCACTTAGAACACAGTATATACAGGACACTGTACAATGCAGCACGTCGGTATGATGACCTGTACAAAGGTAACATGAGCAGACCCCGTCGGTGGAAATCAGTGTGGCGCTGGTGTCTTAGTGTGAGCTGAAATTATTCTACAAAGCTTTGTCACGGCTGAGGATCAGAGGCGGGTTAGAACATCCGTGCTTAGGCAAACTGAAGCTCCACCAGCAGCAGAAACGTGGTATCACCAAAAAACTGCTCATACTGTGTGGCTCTGAGGTTCAGGAAGCATCCCTGTTTACCGATTTAGAAGAACAGCTGTGGTGGGTTATCACAGCTGTGCCCACACAGAAGCTGTACATGAAAGATGGAACGAGCTTCTCCGTCTTAAAACTGCGTTGTTTGTGTTGGCCAGCAGGGGGCGAATCTTCTGGTTGTAAAGTAAATCTGGGTGGAAATGAGCCCACAGTTCACTGATGAGTCCGTGGCCTCGTCACTACTTTGATCTTTCATACTTATTTATTGTATTGATACTTTATAACTGAGGAGCCAGAACCTCACGTCACTACATGTCACGTTAACGAGTCAGTGGGCGGTGTCACGGTGGTGACGTCCATCTTTTGTATACAGTCTGTGTTGTGAAGAGGTTGGGTCGGACGCTCTTCACCTTCAGACTGCTGTGATTTGGGTCCATAAAAAGAAATAAAACTGAATTAAAAATCTGTTTACTTTCTGTAGTCTGGATTTCATGTCGTGTTTTATTTGTGCTGAAGTGAATATTTATTCTATTTCAAGCAGCTTTTTTCATTACTTTTTAATTTTGTTACAGTATTTTACTGGTAAATTATAAAGACGATACTTTCAGTAAGGCTTCATATAAATTCTGTCTTATTTAACTTTATTTTCCTACATCTCGGCTCACTTATGGAGACATTTCTGCTGGACTGAATCGACTTGTTTAAAAAAAAATGTTGTAATAAGTAAAGACTGAACCACGGCTTAGATCAGTAAAGAAATCAAACAAGCACCGAACACTGAAGCTCATCCCAGAAACAAGTGCAGGATTTTAAAGGCAATGCTTTAAAATGATTTCATGTTCAAAGAAAACAAGAATTCAGTGTCAGTCGAACTCATCAGGATGGAAAAGCTGGGAAACTTGGACTCTGGTGAAGGAATGAGCAGCTGAGGCACGGCGACACCGATGTAACGGCAGGGCCCGATTAAAGGACCGCTCCAGTTTCTTAGCAGCCGAGTCAGTTTTGACCCTCGCGTCTCGCTCAGACACCGTCCGTGTCACTCGTCCGGCTTCATTAACGTTCACAGAAACGACGCCGGGAGCAGAAACGACCCGAGCTGTAACAAACTGGAACTTCCTTTTTTCTGTTTTTAACTGTGTCGTTTTATAAAAACATTTTTGAAGAATTGCACAAATAAATAAAGAGATCAGAGACAGAAAAGCGCGACGCTGCAGAGGCGTCACGTGCTGCTGGCAGACCGACCGTCTCGTTGACAAGAAAACACGCTTCTTTAAATCTCACGGGAAACTAGCTGTCTGTGTAGGAAAATCACAAACTTTATTTGATCCACATAGTGAACACTTGTCTTCATGTTACAGTTTAGTCCAGATCAGAAAGTCAAGCCCGCTCGTCCTGTCGTCAGATTTCCTTTCAGTTTGTGAAAGATTCACGCTGAAGCTCGTTGGGGTCGGCGTGCACTCACGGGCTGTCCGTCTTAGTCTTTGCTCAGGCTCCCGCCTCCTGTAGACCCATCTGTGTGTGCGTGTGTGTGTGTGTGTGCGTGTGTGTGCGTGCGGTTAAAACCTTCCACCGCCACTAGGTGGAGTCAACGCCACGCAGGCATGAGCTGCAGCATCTCTGTTTGTACGTGTCCACATGGCACAGCCTCAGCCTCCTCACCACACTGCAGTACTGGGTGGTGTCCTCGCATTCACCTGCAGGAAGAAGCACGATGAACACCTCATCTCACATTTAGCACCGTGAAAAACATTACAGGTGTGTTTCTGGAGGTTTTAGGTTTTCGATGGTGCAGATTTCACGGTTCTCCAAACGACAGGGAGGCCGTGCGCGCCCACAGACTCCTCCTTATCTTGTTTTGCTATAAGTTGTGACCACCGTGCCTCACAACACTCTGAACAGAAGTTTGGATCCTTCTCACGTTAAACACGGTGCATCTTTTTAAGGACACAAACTCCAACACCTGACTCGCTCTAAGTCACACTGAATAAAACATTAAGCCCATCCACCCATTTTCTTCTGACGGGCCGACGGGGCTGACGCAGTCTGCACCCAACCTAACGCCACCACCTGCATGAGGCGATCGATACGTGTCGATATCGAGCGAAGCTCAAAAACAGGAAGGTTTTTCATTTTTCTGAACGTTAGCGGGTGAAAATGACGAGCTGAGGGCAGCTGTGAGTTTTCTGACACTGACATCACCTCGTGAGCTGCTGACAGCGCGGCCCGCGTCCAGGATGTCGTGACGTACGAGGAGCGCCGCCGCCGGTGATTAAAATGAAGCATTTAACATTTACTGATTGTCATTCAGAGCTGCTGGTTTGCTGCCTGCCTGGTTTGCTCCAATCAGCCTGACTGTGCAGCGCCCGAAGCCCACAAAGGTGAAATTCATCTGCATAAACTTTTACATGAAACTTTAAGAAACCTTCAGGGTTTTTTAGCGGTTTGAATAAAACAAGTCCAACGTGGCCGATCGCACACGCCACAGGTCAGCTGTAGGTTTACGTATTTAACGGCTTCACCTAAAGAGCGCAGGACGCGGCGCAGACTTACTCCCACAGGTGGCGGTGTTGCAGTGCTGCCAGGTGGAGGGTCGCTGGAGCCAGGCGCAGTGCTGGTCGGCCAGAGTCCGGCCGGTCTTGCTGTGAACGCAGTCCACCCTGCGGGACTGGAAGCCACTCCCACAGACCACGGTGCACGCTCGCCACGCACCGGGACGCCACTGAACATCGCACAGGTCAGAGGAACAGTTGCGCACGGACACCGGTCTGAAAGAGAGACTGGGAGTTATTGATGGGATTGGTGATGAATTCTGATGGTGTCAGTTCTGCTCCGCCTCGGTCGGCGCTACTGGCTTAGAGATGTGAGCACAACGCCATCCAGCTCTACCTGTGAGGTTTTAATAAATATTTATTCAGTTAGTGGTTGCCATGGGAGCCAAATTAAGCATCCTGCAGGTTAAAGAGAGGTCGCCGTGCTCTGCTGGCCATTTTACAAAGAACGACTCCATCGCTGTACGCAGGAAGTTCTCAGCCTGGAAGCAGAAAGAACACTGGATGTGGTGCAGCTGTTCTCGTGGCCGTAGATGGGCAAACTCCACCTGCTGATCTGCCCGACGCTCAGCAGGAAGAAGAAGAAAACAGGAAGGTAGCAACGGTTCGATCCAGCAGCCGCTTGCCAGCGTGCCCGAGCACATCGTGAGCCAAACTAACGGCAGCGTGTTTAGCTTTACGGGTTTGAGGTCTCTGTAGAAGAGGAGCAGCTCTGATCACATGGTAGGTACTCAGTTTACTTGTTCCTGGTGGCTGATGGACTCCATCATGGCTGCTCTTTGTCAGTGATTCAGCTGGTGGGTGGAGGATTCTGCGGTCTCAGGTTTCGGAGCTCCGCCTCACACTGGGATTGCCCCGAGCGGTCGAGTTCAGGCATCTGACACCGAGGGGATCAGCAGACGGACGGACGATCTGTTGCAGCAAAGAAGCTGACTGTGAGCAAATCTGTCACATCGCCGGCTGATCCGTGTTCCCGCCCTCATATGGCGGCGAGATGTGAGCAGCGACCGAGAGAACGAGGCTGTGGTTGGTCAGAGTCGCTGCTCCTCCACCTGACTGGGGTGGCGAACAGACCCAGGACACATAATAAGAAGAATACGACGTTCAATAAAAATGCAGTGCTGGTAGATAATAGCGCTCAGTGTATATACTATAACAACACACACCTGCAGACCGACACAGGTAGAAGCCAGAGTGACGCACAGATCGAACAGTTTGGGAACATTTCAGTTGTATGAAAGAGTCATTTGGTGTCTGAGCGCGTGCGTACCTGCTCCGGAGGTCACAGTCTGTGTAGGAGGAGCCGTTGGCGTGCTGGCAGACGACCGATCTCTTCTGCAGGGTGGTGGTGGGGCCCAAACACCTCCCCGAGCACTAAGATTCAAACAGTCACAGCTGAAGGCGACTTGCCTACACCGTGTCACGTGCACATGTCTGATTAAACGTCTGACTGTACCTTCCCCCACGGACTGGTCACCCAGACGGGGCAGTTATTGGCGGAGCACGGCTCCGTGTCCGCCGGCCGACTCGTCCCCTCGCAGGCGGCCGCCGGCAGCGTTCTCGCCGCACCTCCGGCGTCGAGCTGCTGACACGTGACCCGCCGCTGCTTCTGGCCGGCGCCGCATGAGGCCGAGCACTTTGACCACTCCGACACCGACCATCTGACACGAAGACAGCGACACACGAAGCACACAAACGCAATAAAAAGCTTCAAATGAAACTCCGTCCAAACATTTCGTCTCTTCCTGGAAAGAAGAATCTGTCAAAGCCGCGCTCGTCTCGTTTTAACTCCTCTCAGGCTCCTCCCGAGGAAACCAGGGGTGACAAACTACAGGAAAAGGCGGAACGATGGGAATCCTGAGGCTGTTATGCTGCCATCTTTGCTGGCACAGTCCAGGTCCTCTTAAGAGGAAATGTCACTGAAGAAATGTATTCATAGATAAAAATAGATAAAAATCACAAAGTGCTTCACAATAAAACCAGAAATCTGAATAAAACAATGAAAATTTATTAAAAGCTCGTTTGTATAGAAATGTCTTCAGCAGAGTCTGCACAGCGTGGAGACGACAGAGGACAAGTCCACAGCCTCAGTGCCTGAAAAGGTTTGACCAACAGTGACCTCTGACCTGAAGACCTGACCCTGCTGGGGAAGAAGCAGGTCAGAGATTCACTGGGGAGCTTCACCATGTAGAGCTCGAAAAGCTCAAACTAAGATGTTAAAGTGAAACCTAAAATGTAGAAGCCTAAACTTCCTGTTAGTGGCGTCCCATAGAGCAGGTTTGTTGTAAAAAGAGCCTTACAGCCACCTCAGGTCTGCCTTTGACACCTGCAGTCTGAGCAAAGTTTGTTTCTTAGACGATAAAAACATGGAGTGATTCTCAACCGACGCTGAGCGTCAAATATGGCGCCCAAATTTCTGAGACTCGATTGAACAGAAGAGCCTGAAAAACCGACACGCTGCTTAATTTCTGAAATTGCGTAAACGGGAACAAGCTGTCGTGTCCTGATGGCAGCGATGCTCCACGATTAACTGTGTAACTGAGTAACTGTGGGAAGAGCACTCGGCTCCTCCATCAGACCAAACGAGGAGTATTTTTATTTTATTCTTTTGGAAGAATGATTTCCATCCAACCCGTGACCACAGACTTGCCAAAGAGCACTAAAGCTTGAGGTGAGATGAATTACAATGCCCCCCCCCGGACTGAAATCTCCACCCATGCTTGTAGCTGTAAACACAGAGCTCCGTCAGCCTGCAGCACTACAGTTGCATCCCGAGCCGAGCTAACAGCGGGTCATTTGTGTTGCATTAGCGAGTGAAGCTGACTCAGTGTGTGGCAGCAGAGCCGGAGGGGGGGCTGACTGATGGGCTGTAAAGGCAGGTAAAGGCAGGCTGGCAGGGCTGGCAGCAGCGGGGGGGACTCGGGGTGAGCAGATTCTGCTGAGAGTTACACTTCTGCTGCTCTCGGTGATTCATTAGCGGCCGACCCTCTGCTCATCAAAGTCGGCGTGCGAAGGAGCTGACGCACCGCGGGCACGAAACTCAGAGCGGGAAAGGAAAAATGTCAGTCAGTCGGCAGCTTTATGCTATAATCTGTCAATATCGCGGCGGCGCTCACAGGAAGCGCTGCTCTCGCTTGTTTTTGAAGAAGTTCCTTTAATAAAACACGTCGGCAGGTGACAGGAGAGGCTACGGCTCGAATGTGATTAAAGCTGTTTGAACATCGTCTGCTTACAAAACAGCTAACACCTCGGACACCTGCCCACATTAGTGCCCTGCTCCCCAGCACTGGACGCTTGATGGGCGGAGCCACTAGACAGGTACCCTCCCTCTCTGACAAACACTGAGCTGCACCCGACCGACCGAGAGAACGCCGCACACGGGCGGTTCTCCTGGATTTGCCAGAACAGCGAACCGTCTTCTTTTCAGATCAACGATCGTGGCTCAAGAGTTGGGAGTTCGCCTTGTAATCGGAAGGTTGCCGGTTCGAGCCCCGGCTTGGACAGTCTCGGTCGTTGTGTCCTTGGGCAAGACACTTCACCCGTTGCATACTGGTGGTGGTCAGAGGGCCCGGTGGCGCCAGTGTCCGGCAGCCTCGCCTCTGTCAGTGCGCCCCAGGGTGGCTGTGGCTACAATGTAGCTGCCATCACCAGTGTGTGAATGTGTGTGTGACTGGATATGTAAAGCGCTTTGGGGTCCTTAGGGACTAGTAAAGCGCTATATAAATACAGACCATTACCATTTACCATTTTCAGAAGTTTTGAGAGGAGCTGCCTTGTGCTGGACACGCCCCCAAAAAGAGAAACGAAGCTTAGACAGTAACTTCCATCATTCCTTGAAATGCAGCTCGACGCCAGCAGGACGGACTGCACAGCTGGTTAACGCGCTCGGCGTCCACGCTCAGGTGAACATGGCGATCGAGCGTACCTGGGGGGGCAGGCCTGTCTGTTGCAGGGGACCGGGGACGTGACGGGTTTCGGTACGCGCTGACACATGTCGGGGTGAACGTCCTTTCCGTCCAGAGAGACGCATCGGATCCGCCGCAGCCACGTCCCTCTGCTCCCGCAGGAAGTGCTGCAAGTGGTCCAGCCCCCGAATCTCCAGCCAAACTCTGCAGAACGAAAGAGGAAACATGGAGATGCATGAGATCCACAATCGAACGAGTATTCTGTAAATCAGCAGAAGCTTCTGGGCTCTCAGTGACGGTCAGTCGGTTTGTATGAGGAGAGATGTGGCCGCCATGATTGGTCACTTCCTGTTAGCCCCCGTGTGCAGCAGGGGGCAGCAGTCCAATAAAACCAGAGCTCAACACATTTTACTTTAGTTGTTATCCAACATGGATAACGTGTCACAGCTGAAATAAACTGACTTTAGTGAATGAAGCTGCTTTTGACTCAGCAACACCAGCGTCCTGCTAACTGCGTGCTGATTGGTCGGTTAGGGCTTTAGGACAGGATGTTCTCTGCTTCCAAAGATAACTCCAGCAAACAGCAGCGTCGCTAAAGCGCCTCATGGTGCTGTGACGTAAACTAGAATCTAGAACTCCAGCTACCTTTGAACCCTCTTATCACAAAATCCCCAGAAGAAAGATTTTTACTCCAAATTGAGATTTTAGCTCTACAGCGCCAAACCTGTAGCCCCACCCACAGTTATCCCTCTTTAATCGGCCTTTCTGACTCCAACAGACTGCAGACCAACGACTGAGACCAGAAACTCATCAGCAAAGATCAAATCAAAGCTCAGCAGAGCGGCCTCCGACCTGCTTCTTTGCCCCCTGCTGGACGGTAGAAGGAATGCAGCTTTAAGCCACTTTGCACCGTCTGTGCGTCTCAGACACAAACGCTAAATCTATTCAAACTCATCCACCGGTTCCCATCAGACTGACATCAGACGCTCCACAGAATACGTGACAGCTCAAAGGTCGGTGAAATCGACTTCTGATCTATACATTTATTGATTTATAGACTCTGTGCTGGACTGCATCATCTGCATGCAGAGGCGATCTCTTCGCTGACAGCTGTTCCAAATGGCAGAGCCGTGCCTCGTTATCCACACGGCCGCAGTTTGAAGGGAAGACTGTAGAAGCTACAGGCCAAACCGGGACGGGGCTCGGAGGAATGCCACAGCATCCCGTCACAGTAAGATTTGGCAGCGGTGACAGAGGATGCAAAGCCTGAGCGGCGGCGTCAAACACCACCCTGAGACGTTAACGTGTCGCGCACGCGCCTGCACAGATTCTCAATGTTTAATTTCAGATGCTGAAACGGCCACAGTGGAGGCAGGGAGACGTCCGAGGCAGAGGAAGGGACGGTGTCACAGAGACAAAGAAGCGGCGTGCAGATGGAGCCGCTTCATTCCTGCAGAGCTGGGCTGGACTTGAATAATCGTGTGGGTCATTCATCGTTTCTTTGATAGAAATGATGCTCAGTTTGTTCCCACATGAGATTTTTCCACTCTGGAGAGCCAAATAAAGTCAGGCCGTGTGACGCCAGCTCGGCGCTGACACCGGCAGCTTCCAGAGATGAAACACCTCATCCACCCGGGACGTTCCCTCCCCTCAGCGTTCCCCGGATGCTCCACTTGTCTCGAGGAGACGTTTCCACAAACCGCTTTTTGTTTTTAATGTATTTACTTTAACTAAGCTTCACACTTTAAGCAGCTTTTGGATTCTCGTCCTCTCAGACGCATTAAGCACTCCTCGCCACCCACGCACGAATTATCGCTCACTCGGTCCAATTATCATTCGTCTCATGACTTCCAGCTCGCTCTGTTTGCCTGTGTTTACCTTCCTCTCCAGAACTACTGACATCATTTGCTGAGTTTATTCATGCAGATGCAGCTTCAGCATCAGCGAGACCGTAAAAATGTTTTCAAGCACATAATAAAAATTCAGTTAGATCATAACAATCTGAGAAGAGTCGTGGAAACACTCAGGAAAGGAGCTTCGGTGCTTCCTTTACCGCCTGCTTTAACGGTGGAGAGGTTTTCCAGCTTCAGGAACCACGTCACCGTCGTCCACGCTCACATTATGAACACGCCCTCTCGTTTCAGACTTTATGACATTTTCCATGGAGCTTAAGCTGCAGCCCTGTTGCTTCCAGACCAACCTGATCACTGCATATCATGATATTCATGTACATTAGATAGCCGCTGATATGAGACATGCACAGTATAGTAACCCTGCATTTTGAAAACTTCCCGTCCTGGGAAAGCGTCCCTGTCCACTGTCTGTCCACAGGCAGGCGGCGTAAACACTCACCTTCGCTGTGAACGTATATCCAGGCTGACAGGATTTGCCTGGTGCTGTTGATGAAGGTCTGGCATCTGTAGCGGCCCGCGAACTTCCCCTGGAGCGTGCTGACTTCCAGCACACGACCCCCCACCAGCATCCTGTGCTGCAGACCCTGACCCGGACCGGGATCTGGGGAGTGAGCCGGAGCCGAAACCTCCTTCAGGGTCCGGTTGTTGTACTCCCAGCGCACAGGCGGTTTGTGGTCGGAAACCACCGGACAGCCTGCGACAGGCAGGAGCAGAAAGAATGTATGTCTTTAAAACTATAACGCTGAAAATGCTAAACAGGAACTCCATCAAGTTCAGACACTAATGCAGCGCTAATGGATGAAAGAAATCCATCTGAGGGGAGCGCGCTGCTTAATGTGAGAGCAGCTCAGCGATGGGAGGCGGCTCGACCTTGTTATTCAGCAGACTCAGACCGGAGCTGTGACTGAGATCTTCTCCTTAACTTTAAATCCGATAAAATCTAAAGTCAAAGACGATTTTATTCTGACACTGAACCAGTTTTCAGTTCTTTTAATAAAAGCCTGTGAAGCCACCTTTCCAAACCCTTTATATTAACAAACAGCAAATCCAATCCGTCTGAGGATGTCGTGGTTTTGTCTGCTATATTTATCTGGTCATCACATTAAAGGTCAGTCTGCGGCTCCGGGCACAGGATGTTGTCTTCGTTGGTTATCATGTGAGAAACCGGCCGTGACTGTGACAGCAGAGGTGAGTAAAGCGTACCTATGCGCAGGACGTCTCCAGGTTTGATGAAGACGCTCGTGCCGCGCCGTGACGCCATGAGGACTCTCCTCCTGCTCAGCTCCTGAGACGCTGGAAGCACCCGGCTCCCTCCGGCTGGATCTGCACACACAAACGTTACTCCACGTGACCCAACGCGAGCGATTATGGCGAGAGGTCGGCTTTATGTGTGAACCCACCGTGGACCTTCAGGACTGTGGAGGCGGTCGACTTTCCTATGGCGTTGGTGGCGGCGCAGGAGTAGGTGCCCTGGTTGTGCACGGAAACGTTTCGGATCCACAGCGAGCCAGACGGCAGGGAGACGGCGCCGGCGTCCAACAGCCCGTCCTTCCTGTGCCACAGCACCGTGGGGCGAGGAACACCTGACAGACGGAGAAAGGAGCGTTAAAAATGTAACAACAACAGAACAGGTCAAACATGGTGAGATGAATCCTGACGCTGCAGGGAATTTGGAGGAAGAAGAACGTGTTGCTTCCTGTTTAAAGGGAGTTTTTCTTTCCCGCTGCTGCCAAAGCTCCTCTGATTGCTGTATTACATGGTCTTCCTCTGAATTTTATTACAAATGCCATTCAATCAAACTATTTGGACGGCGTTTGACTGATGCAGTATTTGTCATGACGAGGACGAGCTGGCGACACAGTTATGGAGTCAGGATGTAGAGAAACACTGTTGCTCTGTCAGAGGAGGAGCAGAGTCCGGCCTGAAGCTGAGCGCGAGCTCTGACGTGAATCTGAAATCAAACTCTGGCTGAACTTCACACGGCTTCACTTCCTGCGTCTGAACAGCGGCTGATGTGAAGCGAGGATCAGCGTGAGAGTCTGCAGAGCCCACAGGCTCTCTGTGCTCCTCGGTGTGTCGGGGTCAGACCCCACGCTGCTCCCGCCGTGGATTCCTGCGAATCGACTTCCACAAGCGTTCCCTGTTTAGCAGCACAGCTCTGCAGGAGAAGCGCTTCTTTTCCTTTTTTGACACAGAGATATCACGACGTGTTTTCCCAATCTCTGTGATGCTTACACCCCAACACACCACGAACACTCCACTTGGACTCGCCGCCTTTTCAAACACCCCCAAATAAATGTAGGCAGAAATAATTAGCATGCAGTAATTAAAGCAGTACTTCTGTTTACTTGTGAAAATTAGAAGCATAAACGAGTCATGAAATGTTAATTTTATGCACAGAACATATATACGGCATATTAAGGTGACATACTTAAAGGGTCTGGAGTCCCAGCTGAGACGAGCAGAGACAGATAATTGTTGTTCCTGTGCATGAACGGAGACGGGGAAGGAAAAATGTTGATTTAGCCTGAAACACGTGTGTCACGTGCAGAGATACACAGCTCCTGCAGAGCTGCAGCTCAGCAAGAGCAGGTTGTCCCACACTTTGAGCCGCATGTACAGGAAGTCTCTGAGAACTCTGTGACCACACCCACCTTTGAGTGGCACGCCGACCTGCAGCTCACACTGAGGCTGAGCCGGAATTAACTGACGATGATGATGATGATGAATCTCAGCTGCAGGTTGGACTGTTCAGGTCCAGTTGGAGAAATTTTCTGGAAGGAGTCGAGCGGGAGATTGATGGACAGATCGATGCGGCGTCTGCTGTCACGTTGCTGATTTGTTTTCCTGAGTCTGACGGTGAAGCTGTCGACTGATTGGTCAGCCTACGCTCCCACTCGCACCTTAAATGATCTGACACTCTGGGTGGAAACTGACAGAAAAAAGCTCGAGGACAGAAGCGGCAGAGACCAACTTCCTGTGACGAGCGCCTGGCCGAGGAGCTGCTGCGCCTCCAAAAGGAGCCAGCTGAGGCGGTTCAGCCATCTGACAAGGATACCTCCTGGAGGTGAGACACTCATGTCTCCCAGCTGGCTTGGGAACATTGGGAACATTGGGAAATGTCCCACTGGAGGAGGTGGCTGGGTATCTCTGCTTACACTGCTGCCCTGCCACCCAGGTGGTTGGGAGAAGATGAGTGAACACTGCTTGTTGCAGAATCAGGATCATGAAAATAAGAGTGTTTGTCTGGGAATCTTCCAGCTACAAGCTAAAGGAGCAAACCTCTGATGGAACGAAGGAACTGCAGCTTGGCTCACAGCTCTTTAACTCTCGTGTGTCTTCATTAGAGTCAGTGTGGACAAAGGCAGGAGGCAGCTCAGACCGTGTGCACCGGATAACTGGTCGAACAGGATTTCAGCTTCCAGCTGTCTTTCTGCAGCAGCAGCGTACGAGCTGATCAGGACTTGGACACAGCTCAGAGTTTAGTCTCTCAGCACTTCATATATTGAGGTGAGTGAGGTGAACTCCTGAAGTGAGGCGTCCAAACGTGACTCTCACTCTTAGATCAGACAGCTATGAACACCCAGCTGCCAACAGGAGAATGCTCTGATTTTCCAAGATGTCACTTTCCATTACAGACTTCACTTCACCCAATCAGATGAAAAATTACTTTCAATCTGGTTTATCTCACCGCTTCAGCCTGCTGACACACACACACACACACACACACACACACACACACACACACACACACACACACAGCTGATATCATGTCAGCTCTCAGTGCAGTAACCTTTTGTAACCAGCTCCACATAAACTGTTTGATCAGATGTTTTCATCACTCTGTGATTGGATGAGATGAGAGAAGCAGCAGTCAGTGTGTATACATTTAGATGAGTGTGTGTGTGTGTGTGTGTGTGTGTGTGTGTGTGTGTGTGTGTGTTACTGATGTTGTGGGGACCTAAATCTGTGTCTGCAGGCTTTTATGAGGACGTTTGTTATCTGCACAGGAAGTAAACCTTTGCGTCTTTCTGCTTTGTCTGTGGTGGTGAGACGAGAGGCGGAGCCTGCTGTGCGTTCACGTTTCTGCTTCATGCACAGACTTCACACACAATAACATAAGAACATCGTTTTATAGATACAGCAGACCATCTTTTTCATTGAATTATGTGCTGTAGATGCTAAATAAAGGCCAAGAAAACAGGACGCCGGGGTTTTTGAGATTGGATATGCAGACCTTTGATTTGTGTGGTATCGTGACCTACCACTGACGGGACAGTCCACAGTGAGGTTGGCGCCTGGACGAATGCTGATTTGTCCTCCGACAGTGGCTGTCAAGCTGTGGCCCAGCATCCCCCCGTGGTCTGAGACGTTCCTCCAGGACACCGCGATGGCCGGAGGCTCTGAAGATTCACACAAACTGCATCAGCCACTGAGCTCCCATCACATCCTCCCGTACCCTTAATGACAGTATATATCAATAAAGTCGTGATTCGACAACCATTAGAAGAGTCTCCAGGTTTTTCCAAGGATACCTAGATGAGCAGAGACCACGACTAACCTCTGATGTAAAAACATCTATTTTGCCTCAAATATCCCAGAAACTCCTCATTTCTGAAAAGACGTTCATCAGTTACTTCTAGTCGGCTTTCGAGGGTAAAGAGTCCAGATTTGTGATGAATATCAGACAAACTGTGTCCAGCACTGCAGCCCGTCCATGTAAGTGTGAGACAGTGGTGACAAAGTGAAGTTGTGCTGCATTCAAAGTTCATGGTAAATGACACGGAGGCTGGTTAGACACAGGAAATGACATCACTGTGTCATCGGCATAGAAATGACATTTTGCACTTTTGGGTTTAATCACTCACTTTCCTCAGAGAGTAACTGTAACGTCCGCGTGGAAGTTCAGTGAATTCATTATTAGACCCGATCGCCTTGTGTCAAAATGCAAAATAAACTCACCCGCTGTTTAAATTACAACATCGAACACAGAAACTGCACATTCAATATTATTTCCTGTTAACCTTCTGATTGTCTGGACATAAACAGAATAAGAAAATATCAGAAAGTGATTCAACTGTTATTTCTTGTGCCAACAGATCAGCTTCCCGAACTTCAGGCTGATTATTTTGCGATCAGTGCTGCAGCTTTACTGGATACAAACATTCGTGAATGAACATGAATCAATCTGGAAGAATACCCCCCCCCACCCCCCAAAAAAGCTAAAAAAATTAGTTTGTGATTCCAGGACTGTATAAATCATTAAACCCCACCACCCGGGTTTGTTTGCAGTCATGGAGCAGGCTGAGACGGAGCCACAGCGTTGTGTTCCTGTAGATCGCAAGTGGAAAATAATCCCTCACACTCGACACCAGTGGAAAAGAAGAACTGGGTTCATGTTGTGAACAAACACAGCTGTTCCACACTCTTTTCTGCAGGCTGAGTAAGACGGTGAAATCTGTAAACGTATATATTTATAAATCCATTTATTACCGCGCGCTCACAGACAAAGCAGGCCGGGATTGATATTCATCAACATAGTTAAGAAAAGCCACGAGGGAAATTACAAAACCTCCACTGGAACTGGAGAAGATGTGCATACAAATGCAACCTTACGTGAGACGAGTGAACTGCAACAAAGAGCACACCTGCCAGCAGCAGCTGGGAAGCCTCCGAGTCTGAGCCCAGCGCGTTGGCAGCGGCGCACCTGTACTGGCCTCTGTCAGACGCTCGGAGCTGCAGGATGTGGAGGCCCGCTCGATCCCAGGACACCCTGCGGACACACGAGGAAAACATTTTTACTTTTTACCCAACTCATGCCAACAAGGAGAACACGGCTTCCTCATATTCTAGTACTTCTTTCAAAGTGGGGCAGCTAAAACGGGCGAAGAGTCTCCGCTGAGGGACTGGTGAATAATTTTGGATACAGAGGAACTTTGTTGAGCTGTAGATGAGGAGATCATCACCCAAACACAGAGAAACACAAGGAAGAAACTGCAAGTGCTATTTTATTGTTCACAGAAGAAGCCTGTAGCTCTCTAACATTTTAAACCTGACGTTTTGGGTTTTTTTTGCAAAGCCAGGTGTCGTTATATTAACACAAACGTCGCACCTTTGTGCTGTGATGTCACACCTTGAATATGCCATCAGAATATAATCGCTGTCAGAGAATGTAACATTTTAACAAGTGTAAATGTAACAAATGGCTGAGGCGGCGCACACAAACAGACTTCTGTAAGATTTTATTATTTGTAGCAGCAGGTTAAAAAATCTTTGGTAAAGCAAAGTTTTTCAGGTACCAGGTTCATCTTCTCATAACAGAAGCAACTACATACAAGAATCACTGAGAGGAGATTCATTAGAGGCTTCGTTATGCAGTAAGAGTCTGTCAGACAGCTGTCAGCTACAACGTGAGGAGATACGAGTGCGTCGCTACGTACAGGTGGCCTTTAGACTAAAACAACACCCCTCCCCTGTAAGGGGAGCAAACAGCACCGGGCCAAAAGAACCAGAGAGCTGTCCACGTCGCCGGGCTCAGCGACGCCCCGTCTTCCAACTGTAGGCCTGAGGAGTGACACACAACATGCTCACAAAGCTCACACTAAGCTTTGCAGCAGTACAGTTACTAGAGATATTTTAAACCACGGTGCTACAGCGCACACACACTCTGTGCTGCAGCCTTTTAGAACTGCTCTGCAGCTCTGTATTCCAGACAGCAGTGATTTGCATGTAGATCAGGCACTCATAACTGTTCTCCTTCACTGCAATGGAAGAGACGTACTTGTTCTTTGATCTGCGTCTCCGCCGTAATAACACAGACGTGAACTTTTCACTGAGGAGTAAAAGAAATAAATGCTGCAGACCTGCTAAATCTGATAAAAGTCCTTTTTAAAAGGTCAGTCAGCAGCACAGCGTGATGCAGAGCTAACTTCAGCTGTTATCACGCTCAGCTCGCGCCACAGTTTCAGCACTTTGATAAAACTCAGTCAAGAGCGGCTGCAGAACATTGTGTTTTCCTCTGCAGCCCACAGGTCTTGTAAATGTCAATCAAGTGTCCGTCTCACTCGGGCGTTCAGATTCCCGACCGTCCTCAGAGCTTCTTTCTCTCGCGCTCGGATTAAAAGAACCGTCTGACATTTTTGGAAATGTGTTTGTTTACCGGCTTACCCGGCATCAAATCGGAAAATCAATAGCAATTTCATCTCAGCGCATCTTACAGACAAGTTCAGGACGTGATTAAAAGCAGCTGAGCGCCACAGCAGGGAGGCGGAGGCTAGCACCACCTGTCGTGGCTTGTTTCCTCCTTAAATCACTTAAATAAACAGAATGAGGAACACGAGGACTCCTCTCATACTGAAACTAGCAAATATCAAAGCGTTTCTTTTAGATTTGCTCTCAATGTACAGACATGAAACTGATACTGATTTTCTTTATCTGACTCATTGTGCTGAAAATCTCTAAGGAAGAGATGAGCAAGAGGAGAAGAAAATGATGAAGACCTCAGGAGACAGTCAGACCAGTTCAGTGGAAAAGCCTCGGCCATCTCTCCACAGCAGCTCCTTCGTTTTACAAAACTGGGTTTTCAGCTCATCAGGTCACAAAATGATCAGACTGCAGCCACGAAACACAGAACTGTTGCTGAACTATGAAGCCGAAGCTCACAAAACTCCTCTAACGTCCCCCAGACATCAAAGGGTTTGTGCCATTACCATCACTGCCAGAGGGGGCGTCAAAGATTCCACACTATGGGCTTAATCAATACGATGAGGTTAAATCGTTTGCATATCACAGGAGGAAAAGTTGCTACAGAAACACGGAGAGAAAAAACGATTTAAACATACGCTTTCGAGCTGTTTGCTGCCACTTTTTCTGGACTTTTATCAGGACATTAATCAATAATCCATCCTGCACACTTTGCAGAACCAATCAGTGGCATGATTTGGACCAGGCCAGTTCAGCGGGTTTAAACCTGACTCATGATGACAGCGGCACAGGGCCGGCGAGCTCGGAGGATGAAGAAGAAGTCGTGTTGTGTAACGCATCGGGGCAGAAACACTCGGTCGTGCTGTGATTGGCAGCTCCTGCTCCCACGCATGGGCTCCGTCGCAGTGAGTCGCAGCTCGCAAACCTCCATCTGCATTTCACAAGTTCCAGTTAAGAAAATCGAATGTGTTTTTGAAAAGGGTGGGCTGACATGGACGAAACTACACGAGTGCAAAATGTGTGGTCATCCTGCTTCATCAATATTCATTGGACCAGAGCCACTCAGTGAGGTTTCACATCCAAACACTGCATCGTAACACGGCCTGTTAAAATGAGCATCACGGCTCAAAGTCAATAAACCCACTGATAAAATGTGCCGGCTCACCTCATGTGCCAAAACTTTCATCTGTGGAGGGACCGACTTTATAAATCAGTGAACAGAATAAATGATTCACAGCATTCTCTCATTTTACTTTCTCAACCCGTGAGGCTGGAAACAGCGGTCAGACTCACACACGGCTCCGACCACCTCAAACTGAACGTCTGACCTAAAGGATCAATGTTTGATATCCATGACTTAAAGGCTACAACTAATTAAAAATAACACAAGGACAGCACAGTGGTACAGTGGTGGCCTCACAACAAGAAGGTCCAGTTCCACCATCAGCCCACATGTGGAGTTTGCGTGGGTCCTCTCCGGTACTCCAGCTTCCTCCCACAGTCCAAAGACATGCAGTTAGTGGAGTTGGGTTAATGGCTCATTCTAAATTGTCCCGGGTGTACCCCGCCCCTCACCCTAAAACAGCTGGATAAATCCAAGAGGATGGATGCATAACAAAAAGACTAAATACCAGCTTCTTGTAACAAATACGTGATCATTTTTACCTAAAAAGTAAAAGTAGTGGAAGACAAATGTTTTGTCTGACAGCTGAGCCTTCGACCACAGATTAGACAGAGTTACAGACACATCAGCAAAAACCTGAACGAGGTTCAAACTCGTTCAATGTTCTGCAGACCTGATAAAGGCGATAGTTGGGTCGGTGATGTGGCGTTTTGCTGAAGCCTCCTTCAGTCATGCTGCTGCAGGCTCAGGCTGCTGGGTCCTCCCACAATGCACCAGCAATTCTCCTCTGTACTGCTTACAAGAGGTATCGTGGTCACGTGCTCAAACCTTTGATCAGAACTGATAAATGACTTCCTGTCAGGCTCAGAGACGGCACTCTTTAAATAAACAAGCAGAACTAATCGGGAAAGCTGTGACTAGCCTGGTGTAGAAGCTCATACCATCGACTGAGGCGGTGTCAGTAGTAATTATGACTGCTAGTTAACACCGACTGATTGTGGAAGTGAAAAACACGCATTCAGCCTCTTTCAAAGACTTCCTGGGGAGTCACTGAGAACCAGGGGCATCAGCAAAGCAGCAAACATGTGGGAAGGCCAGGGAGATCCACCGGTGTAATTAGCTTCCCAATTAATTCACTGTGAATATTTCCAGGCTTCATCTGTTGCAGCTGGAAAAGATCACAAAGAGAAACATGAGCTGTAGCTAATTAACAGAGTGAGGAGGAGGAGAGCAGCTAACACGCTGCAGTTGAAGAAGTGATGAGGGGCAGCGAACGCAAAGATACAGGAGCAGGGCAGGTGAGGGAAGCTGCTTCCTCATCTCTGTTCCTCTCTGCTGTGACTCTGACTGACTGCACGAGCTAAATACACCCAGAACTGGACCCTGGAGGCAGCATCGTGTCAGCAAATCACAGGAAAACTCAACAAGCTCAAAGTGCTGTTTGAAGAAAAAAACCCTGTAACACGTTCTCATGTTGGATGCTTTCAATTCTGAGAAGTGGGAAACACTAGACTTTATTTTGAAAAGCCAGTAAATCTGTACGCTCCTTTTGTCACCTTAAGTCTTTTATTTTGACATTTTAGGAAACTTCAATGTGTCCTTCGACTCTCTGAGGACTTTAATTTTGAAACTCAGACACATCATGAGCCTGTAGCATGTGCTACCTACCGTTTGGGAAATCCTTAAAACTGTCATTAAAATTTGACACACACCTCAAATAGGCTCATTTTACCATGCAGATGCTTTTATTTTTGGATAAAGGTAAACATCAATAGTTCACATTTATTGTCCTGTGGGTTTTATTTTGAAAAGCAAATTCTTACAAACTGGAAAGCATCCTGTTGACTTGCTGTAAATAACTTGGAGCTTATATTTTGAATTTGTGAGCCACTCCGAGCATCTTGTGACTTCCTGAAGCAAACACGAAGCTTCCAGAGTTCACTCAAATTAAAAAATATCACATGATAAATAAATCATGTCAACGATTAGTCAGAATCAGACTGACTGGCCTGTCAGCTAGCGCAGCTCTGCTACCTGTCAGAGTGCTGCAGCAGAGCTCCATCTTTGCTCCAGCTGATTTTGGGAGGCGGGGATCCCTCCGCAGGGCACCGGATGGTCAGCGACCGTGTGGCGTTGGTGAGGAGCGCGCTGTGTCCGATACTGATGTCGATGTTCTTCTGAAAGGTGGATGGGACGCTCTGCTGCTGTCTGATGATCGCTGGTCTCTTTGCTACCGTCTCCAGTGGAGAGTGCTCGGACCAGTTGGGCAGTCGGTCTGTGGACGGACCAGGAAGCAAAAAGAAAAAAGGTTATCCTGAGAAAGGAGGCCGAGGAAGGTCAGCCGATGACACGGAGAGACGCCTGATGGGGTTGCATCAGCAATCACAACAAACACGGAGCACTTTATTAGGAACACCTGTATACCTGCAGTGCAGTTCAATCAGTCATGTAGATAAACGTCAGGAAGTTCACATCAAGCCTCAGAATCACTGAAAATGTTTCTGGTAGGATGAGTGTTGGTGCCAGACGAGCTGACCGCAGTCTGGCACTGATGATCTCACCACAGAAACCCACCCACCGACCAACTAACCTCTTTCCTTCTCACCTTCCTTTAGTCCCTTTTCCTTCAATTGTCTTTCCTGCTCCCTTGTTCTTTATTTTTTTCTTTTCTATCGACAAACTTTTTAATGAAAGACATGAAAAAGTGTTGGAAGAAAGACACCGCCTGCACAGTGTGGTCGGCTGGGTCTCTGCTTACCTTTAGCTTGTCCTCCTCTCCTCGTGCTTCTGGTCCAGAGCTGGGCAGGAGACATGTGTGTCAGCAGGGAGGAGATGAGCTCTGAGGCCTGCTCCTGCTGGATCTCTCCTCTATCAGCCTGCAGCGTGACATTGATCAGTCTCTCCTCCACCCGTGGCTGCAGGGAGGCCTCCTGTCCGCCAGCGGGCACCAGAGAAACGCGGGCCCCAGGTCGGATCGTCTTCAGGACTGAGTCGTGGCTGTAGCAGCTGGGCAGCATCTCCTCCCAGTCGGGTCCGGGAGCAGGCGGTCTACCCGCCGAACTGCCGTCACCGCCTATCAGCTGGAGAGTGAAAATGTCTGAGGCGGGTCCTGCCACACATTTGTACACCCCGGTGTCCTCTGGCTCCAGGAACTGGATCTTCAGAGAGCCGGACTTGGTGACGCCCAGGCGCTGGGAGCTGGGTAAGGCGCTGCCATCTTTGAGCCAGCGGATGTAGGCTTTGGGGAACCTTCTGACGGGGCATTTGATGACCACAGAGGTGTTGGGTAAAAGATAGGCGTGGCCACCAACGGTCAGGTGGAGACGCCTCTCTTTACGGGTCTGGATGTAGATGTTGTGCGTGCTAATGAGAGCGGGACACTGTTTGATCCCTTCCTCGTAGCCTCTAGTCTTTGCAGGGCGTCTCACCGGCTGCTTGACCTGGTTCTTCACAGCGGCTTTTCGCGAGTCTTTGGGTCTCATCTGCTTCTTGTGCTCTGTTAGGAATCAAAGAGAGACGACATTTCTTCTCAATATGGTGAATATTTTCAACAAACGCTTAAAGTTTGAGAAACTTCAGAGGAACAATTCATCTGTTTTAGAGGTCACCACAGTGGATCAGCTGCCTCCACCTGCTCCACCCTCCTCTGTCACACCAACCCTCTCCATGTCCTCATTCACTACATCCATGAACCTCCTCCGTGTCTTCCTCTTTTCCTCCACCCTGGCAGCTCCATCTTCTGTCCAACACATCCACCATCCAGGGCAATATTTCCTCTCCCACTAAAAGCTGAAATGCTGCTGTACCTGTTCTGGTTCCAACAAAGTTCATTTGACTTATTGATTTCTAATCTTTCAAGCTAATTATGGACATTTTTTTTCTTCATTTATGTTTCTACTTTGAAATGATGATGAAATGATGTCAGTGCATGAAACAGTCGAACCAGAATAAGGACAGGTGTTTCCTTATAAAAACACTACATTACTCTTACAGGAAGAAGCTCCTCCTTAAAATAAAATAAACCTTCAGTGACGGCTGCTGCAGTATTTTCAGGGCTCCTGGTCTTCCTCAGGTGTCTGAACATCATCTGATTTAAAGAAGTGGTAACAAGGCAACAAGAGTGGGCGACTTATCCAATGAAACCACTGATTGTATATAAAACAGACACAGTGCAGTCAGCCGCTGGTTTTGTGACGCTGTATTTCAGCGGCTGCTGTGTTGTTTGTTTGGAGCCTAACCTGATCGTGTTTGGATGTGGTGGTGGAGTGCTAAGTGAGGCACAGGTGCTGCAAATGAAATGCACTCAATCAGCTGATCATCAACGGTGCGAGTGTCTCTGTAAAGAGCAGTTCTGACACTTTGCTGGTCTGCAGGTGTGTTAACACAACGCCAAGGAGCACAGACGCCAGCAGAGTTCTTAGACAATCAAACTTCACAATCACTTTGAGTTTCTATTGAATAAATAATGACATGGCCTGGCTGGGCTCCTTCCGGGGGGTGGGATGCCCTCAGGCCTCTGGGCCTGAAGCTCGGTCCTCTCTGGCACAGCTGGCTGCCAGCAGAGCCCGCGGGCACGCCACTGCAACCCCCTCTGGCCTCTGCTCCGTAGCTGCGGGGTGACCTCTCCTTTGGGGCTCCACTCAGCTCTTCCCAGGAGGGTGGCACGGTTCCCCCCCTTTGGTGGTCCTCCTCGGGTCCTTGTACTCTGGGGCCTCTGGATGTCGGGGGCCTGGATCTCCTCCATACCTGCTTCATACCCTGGAGGACGGGGCTGTGGCTCCCCACACTCCCTAGCAGATCGTTACATGGAGAAACCTTTGGAATGCAAGCACGCTGATCCACACAGGTATGCACACAGGTGTACACACAGGTATTCACAGACGCGGACTACAGCTTTCTTGGCTGCTGCCTCAAAGCACATTGTGCGCTGTCTATCTTGCGTGCTGCACAATATCGTTTATTATTTAGTATCTACTGTTATCTACTGCTAGCTAGTTTATTGTGACGGTGCCGTTTTTTTTATTATGTTGCTCTTTGTTGTTTGCTGTCTCTTCTGTTTTTTTTCTCCATACAGGTGATCCAGGTGTTTTGTTTTTATTCTTTCTTCCCCCCCTTCTCACCGTCTCTTCTCCCCTCTGGTTTTCTTTCTCTCCCTCTCTTTCTTTCATTCTTTCTCCCTGTCCTATCCCACAGTCATGTCTGTCCCGTTTGTAGCAACTGAAAATAAAATAAATTCTTAATTATAATAAAGGTCAATCAAATGGACCAATATGGCAAGGCCATGATGATCCACTTGGTAAAATAAATCCGCTTGGCATCTTTCTTGGCCTTAAGACAACAATTCTGATGCTAAAGATCCAAACGGGACACAAAAAAAAAAAAAAAAAAAGAATAAATAATGACATACGTTAAGGTGTCATGTGTAATTCATCTCAGGTTATATTTTTCTGAGGACTAGAAGAAGTAGAAGGTCCACCTGACAGCCACCTGCCCCTCTCATTGGCTCCTCTGCAACGAGGCGCCAGCTGTTCGCTCACAGCTTTGAGTGTTTGAGTGAGAAGCGCGAACACAAGTCCATTAGTTCAAGAGGCAGGATGTGCTCATGTCTTTGTTGGTAGATGAGAGCATTTTGAAGATGTTTGCTGCTCAGCAACATGACTCATTCTCCGCTGCTGAACTTGGGAGTGGGAGGAGTCAGGAGTCACACCTCATGTTATGTCTAGGACACCCTTGACACGCCCCCTCGGCTGGGGGCGTAACAGGACGTCTCCAACATGAACATCATGTTGTTTTCAGCAAGACTTGAAACTAAAGACAGAAAGACGCATCTGCTGCGTCTGCATCTGCTGCGTCTGCATCTGCTGCGTCTGCATCTGCTGCGTCTGCATCTGCTGCGTCTGCATCTGCATGTGAAAAGTGATGTTGAAGCCTCAGTAAACAGCGACAGCCCGCCTCGGCTGGTTCATGGGGAGCTGGTAGCTTCCTTTATCTAACACCAGCGATATGTACATATGTAGTAAAGCTATTGTTGTGACTCTGACATTAATGAGTCACTCACTGAGTTTAAACTTTACTTTAACAGCTGAGTAACACTGCGCGTTACTGCGTTCTTTCAGAGGTCTTACCCAGAACCTCCGCAGTCATCTCAGTGACCCACGGTGATGAGGTATGTGTTTAGGCTCAGAGGCCCTCTGTGTTTATTTGAATTCCCGACTGTACTTTACTTAACATCGAGCAGGACGGCTAAGTGGATTCCTCAGAGCTTGCGGGGGGACGCGGGTCAGGCCGCGTGACACCTCTGCGTCAGCTAAAAGCAGAGTACGTCCTAACAAGTACGAGCAGTTTGGGTCTCTGTGAGTGATGATGGTTATAAACCACGCTGATCGATGGTCATACTCAGGGCATGAGAAAATGCAAACACCTCCCTCTGAAAGGGACCCGGATTTTTGCTTTACACCATTAACTCAAATAAAAGCTGTGAGCTGACGGCACAGACGCCGATACAATGAGCACGATCAGTGAAACAGAAGAGGACATTCTGACTTTTGATATTCGGTCATGCTGAGCAGGGCAGGACTCTGAAACAGTGGGCCGAGCGGCCGTGCACAGATCTACGACTGAGCGCTGAGACCGGATTCATCACATTATGTCTGCTTTGGATTTGTGACCTCAGGAAAGTCTTTTCTTTCTTTGTAGTAAAAACAATTTGTCTGCACTGAGTCCTCAGACTACAGCACGAATTAGCGTTTAGCACTTCCTGTTCTCATGTCCTGAAGTTCTTGTTTGTTTTTAGACAAGTGAAATATGTTCTGCGATTAAAAGAAGATCCAATCAGACCATCAGTAAAAGCCCCACTAAAGGTTTTATATGTTCCAACAGGGGTGTGTCTAAAGCAGGGCAAGGGGTGACACCCTCTCCTGAAAATGTGGAGCCCCTCCATTAACACCTGTGGACTAGAGTGCTGTTTATTCTACACGTCCAACGCTGCTGGAGGAGAGCAGCAAGAGACGGAGGTGAGGTTTACAAGATGGTAGTGAGGATTGCTGTGGTGGATGGTTGGAGACGTGTCGCTGAGGAAAAGACAGGCTGAGCTGAAGATGTTCAGATGTTGATCGGGAGGGAGACAGGAAATGAGTCCATCAGAGGGACAGCTCAGAGTCAGGCTGAGAGGGGGTGGAGGATGAAGATGGAGCTGCCAGGCAGGAGGAGAAGAGGATGAGCTCACAGGAGGTTCATGGATGTAGTGAAGGAGGATGCTGGGACAGGAGGAGGTGGAGGCAGATGATCCACTGTGTAAGTTTAGCCCGTGATCAAACACATCAGCCATCTGGGTTAAAGAGTGAAAATTATAACGAAAAACAAAATGCATTTTAAAGTTTGGTTAAAGCCCAATGTGCAGCTCAGAGTTGGCAGCTGCAGATCTGCCAGGATGCAACGCTGTGCTGCAGCTCTGCTCAGCAGGACACTTTAAAAGGATTCGGGTTATTTGGCCTGTTTGCTGCAGGCGACGTCTGCAAAAACAAAACAGGTCCTGTGGAAGATATTTCTTTATGCTCAACACGGAGAAAATATTCAACTGATGAAAAAAAACTGCATGCAGCCGCATTTCAATCTACACGAGGTAACTAGGTTATAAAATATAAATGTCATTCGATCCGTGTAAAGTTCAGCCGGTCAGGAAAAGACACTCGTCAGCCTTGATAACTTTTAGCCGAGCAAAATATCACAGATCCACACGGAGGTTACCGTCCAGCCAGCAGGCTGCACACATCGCTGCGACGAATCCTTCATTTTGTTGTTGTGCACACGCAGTACGTCTTCAAGTGTTTCCTGACCTCTGTGAAGAAAGAGCCTCGATCACGTGCTTCATCTCTAACACTGAGCCCGGCCGTCGTCCTTTAAACTGGCTCCGCCTCTGTCGCCTGACCACGACGCCGCACCTCTGCCCTTAGTTCGGGGAGACACCAGCAGATTCAGACGCACCACGAGGACAGGAAGCCCGCCTTCGATTTCCAGCAGATGTTAGATGATACTGTAGTTGATGCTGTCAGGATGCTGCTGCTGCTCGCTTCACGCCCCAAATCAAAAATGGAGGATGCTGCGAAGCGGCTCGTGGTGCTGCGATGTCTCTGATACTGCCAGAAAGGTTTTTCATGACATCAGAAACCTGTCAAACATCTACAAACAGGATGATTACACGGCTTGTTGAACGGCTCTTTGCTAAAATGTCGTGGAGTTCATCACCTGACAGAGTCAGACTGTCCACACTTGAAAGGACACAGACGACCTTTAACAGCTCGTGAAGGATTCTCTGGAGCGCTGGGTGCTTTTCTCCTGATCCGCCTCTGATGATCAAAGAAACGATTAGTGAGACTGGCCTCCCGCTGATCCAGCGTAGCACTGACAAAGCCCCACCCCCGTCCTGTGTGACAGATATCACAGCTCGCAATGTTTCCAACTGCCGTCACTTTCTCTAACCATACGGTGACTGAACGTTTGTTACAGCTGCAGCGAGGCCGGCTGGACCAAAGTCTGCAGGATGGGAGCATTGACGTGCAAATTCATTTGCAGTAGTTTCACCGCTGGCATCCCGGCTCTCTGCAGCACAAGCTTCCCTCCTCAGTGAGCTGCAGCGACCACGGCGGCAGCCCCGGGTCTCAGCAGGTCTCTCTCTGCTTTTCCTCCAATTCTTTCCATTCAATTATTAAACACATTGAAATTAATGAGAGGGGGAATTACGGCAGTTGCAACTTGCATGCTCCACGTTTTGAGGTTTCAGAGTTGTTCCAAAACCATTTTTAGATCGTCCCGTTTGAGTTTCAGCTTCTTCTTCTCGGGTGGTGATTCAAGCAGGCGCACAAGTTCTGGGCAGAACTGCTCAACCGTCAGACGAGCACCTCTGAAGCAGCCGACGGCTAATTTGCACTAAAGCGTCGTTTCAGCACGGCGTGATCGCACGCAGGACGTGAACATCTGTGCCAGGCGACACACTGAGAGAAGATGCATGTCTGCATGATCACCATCACTGTCTGAGAGTTCAATCGTGACGCTGTCAGGTGTGAGTCTGCCCATAAAGTCACCTGCTTTGACTCGAACACATCTCCTCTGCATCGCGTCCACACAGCTTCCACTGCAGCTGCTGCCGTTACATCGCTCGTGGTTCTTATCTTCTAAACTGACCTGAGGTCTGTGTGAAGGAGCCGTGTGTTTGGTTCCCTGATCAGCTGCTTGCATCTCTCCTTTCTCATCCCTGACCAAAATAAAGAAAATAAACAACCTGAACAATATGAAGAACATTATCTGTCCGTGTGTTCCTACAGGCTGAAACGCAGGAATCATTCTCTGCGAGAGGAAGACGTTTAACAGGCAGCTGTTACGTATTCTGTTGTTACTGATGGTGCTCCAGTTACAGTAAAAGCAATAAAAAACAGAGTGAAGGTCATATTCACTGAAACAAAATGTCATGTATTCACTAAATGTCTCACCCTCCAGTTTACATGGAAATATAATCTCTCCCTCCCTGCAGAGGAAAGTCAGAGAGCTCATTAGAGCAGCTCGTTTTCACAGTGCTGGGCTGTTTGTTCAGTTCTTCCCTAAAAACTCAGAAGGATATTATAAACAACAATTCCACACACAAAAGGAAACATTCCCACACACAGTAGCAGGTTTTCCTGTCAGCACCCTGCGGCCAGTCTGAAAAAATGCAAAACGTCCGTCAGATCTAACAGAAGCAACGAGAGTCCAACAAATCTCACGGCACAGATGTGTGGGAGCTTTTTCTGTGGCCCTGCTCTCAGATGAGAGCGGCAGCAGTCTGTCTGGTCCTCTCATCAAGTTAAGAACATGTAGAGTTTAAGGCTTCTGAGGCGGGCGGTGCAAAAAGCTTTGGTGAGCGCCACGTCGTGCCAGTCTTATTCACCAGATCTACTGCAACTTCATTCACTTCAGCTTTGTTCACGCCTGAGCAGATCCAGGACACAACGGCGAAGAAGAGAGATCTGAAAAGAGCAGAAGCTGTCCGTGCACACCTGAGAAGATGATCTCTAAAAGGAGGACGGCCATGTTTGAATCAGGTAAGGTTTATTTATATGAGCTGATTCTCAGAACTCCTTAAACATTTCATACATGACATCATGTTTATATCGAGTCACCTCGAGCATCTGTTTGCTCTGAAGACACCGGGACTCTTCCACTGACCCGGCCTCGGCCTTCGTTCTGATTAGGCGGTAATATCCGAGGCGGCAGCTGGAAAAAACATTTCCTGAAACACACGTGGACTCTCAGGACTCACTGCGACATTTGCGAGGCATTAAGTCACGTGTTGTGCAGCGTGCAGGCGAGTCGAGTCGCGGAGGATTAGAAAAACAGATCAAACGGTGACTCTGATGTTGGACCAACACCGAGGCGTTTATTTCACACAGACGTCAGCGAGCGGCGTCTCCTGCAGCTTGGCCGCAGTCATCACGTGAAGTCATCGGCACTCACTGAGCAGCTGCTGAACCCGATGCGTGATTTTCACATAGGCTTCCCACACAGCATACGTGCACGCATATGGCAAAGCACAGCACGCTGTGTTAGCGTGAAGATTGGCCAGTCCGAGTTCCCTTCAAGCATTCAGAGAGTAAACACGATGGCCTGATACACTGCTGTAAACACTGCTCAGAGGCCCGAGGGTGAGACTGTTTCACCAAGCTGTAATCTGCCATGTCCCAGCGACAGTCCTCCTCACAGAGAGTTTATATCGCAATAAACAACATCCATCCACCCTTTTCTGTCACATCAGGTTCTCACATCACCAGTTGACCTGTTTGGCTCTGATGCACACACGAGGACGACACGCAAACACCACGCAGAAAGCCTCTGGGCAGATGGTGGATTCAAACCCAGGACCTCGAGCTACCCACTGCCGCCCCGGTCCTCATCCATGAAAAACATATTCCACCTGACCCGTCACAATCAGCTGATTTATATTAAAGGAAGCACTGACAAATCTAACCTTCGTACTGAGATATCAGCATGCTTTCAGAGTTTTAGGCCCTGTACGTAGAGGGGGGTAAAATTCAGCATCATCTGTGGATACTGGAGATATTTTGACGTGGCAGAAATCACGGCAAGAAGCAAAGAAAAACACATCTACTGATCAGATGGATGGCGGTTCAATCCCTGACTCTGGTCAGATACCAAAGTGTCCTTGAGCAAGACACTGAGCCCAGAGTTGCTCCCGATGCGTTCACTGAGTGTTACACAGAAAGCACTTACACACTTAGACACAAACTCCTTCTGTGAAAGTCAGACACATGAACAGGTTGCTGGTGTACCTGAGGCTTCTGTTTAAGACTACCGTCACCCAGCCATCCTGTTACCCAGCTGCTCAGGTCAGTCTGCCGGGGGACAGCTAGCGGGGCCTACGCTACCACCGGCTACAGGGGCCTGGCTAGCTAAGGGTTTTTCAGTGGTGTGAATCCGAGTCTCCCATTCAGTGATGCTGGCCTCTAGAGCTGCAAATAGACTACATTTATAACAAGTATCATTACTGCTAAAGGAGGTGGAGGAGTAACTACACACCTGACACAATGAGCAGGAGGGACAGGTGAAAAGGCCATGCTGCTAGCGAGCCGGCTAAGCTAAGCTACGCTAAGCTAAGCTAAGCTACGCTAGCCGAACCCTGTCACTGTAAATTAGTGAGTGAACACACAGAGTGGGCTTCGGATGAAGCACCTGAAGATTAGACTATGAAATAAGAAGTTATCTGTAAGTTTTTAATTAAACTGGCTACACAAAAACACTGTGTTGGAACAGGAACAGGAAGTGATACGCAGAGAGAGCGAACACCAAGTGACAGCGCCACCCAAAGGAGACCGCCAAAAGAGCGGTTCCGTGCACTCTGTGTATGAATGGGTGAATGAGGTTTGTTGAGTGCTCATCTAGAGCAGTAAAGCGCCGTCTAATAACCAGTCTATGTGAATTAAAGTGACTGATGTAACTGGCGTGTCACCTGCCTTTGCCCAAGGCAAAGCAGGTGAAACAGCCTGAACACGAGTGTGTGCGTGTAATAAATGTGCATTAAATCAGGCATCAAACCCAGTGTCCCGCACAGATGGTCACAGGAAAAGTGTCTTTTCCACAGGACGGACGTGTTTGTGTGCTCTTACTGGGACAGGCCATCATGCGGCAGGTTCGTACGAGCGGCGGGGACGGTAAACCCGAGCACTGCTCCCTCGCCACCGTCACCTGACGGCCCGCCGCCGTCAGCTGGAGGCACAGCAGCTCCCGGCGCTGGATCCCCAAACCGCAGGACACGGAGCACTGCAGAGGAACGTTAGACACGGCAGAAAGGTTCATGACAGATCTGCAGGACCCCGGCTGGGTCACACTGGCTGATTCTCCTGTCAGGTGTGGTTAAAGTGAGGGAAGAAGGAATTTATTCATTGGAATATTTGATATGCCCGGCACATTACTGTCCTATATTACTGTCCATAGATAGTTTAATGAAGGTGGTAACATATGCCCTGTAGAGAGAATAGACTCAGATTCTATTATTTTATTCCATTGACACTAGGAGTCCCAGGCTTCTACCTTTCTACCTTTAAAACCCACCACCAGCCAAATGGCTGGTAGGCTTTTAGCTAGGCTTTAGCTTCAGCCAAGTGGAAGCTAAATTGGCTAGTCATTCATATGTAAATTAGGTTGTTAGCTGGGAATTCTGGAGGGAGGGGAGTGGGTGTGTGTGGATGAGGGGGTGGGGGAGCTGCTAAAAGCTGTGAACTTCCTTTTGTGTTTCATCTTGATGCATTCTCAATCATCCAGGGAAATAAATCTCCAAAAGTCACCAACTTGGAGTGTTTCAGTTTGCCATCTTAGGGAGAAATCAACACACATGGGTGTATGTCCTTTGTTGCTGAGATTTATTGATAAAAACAGTACAAAAAACCAACCATTTGTACACATATTTACAAATAATAATAAAAAGTGAGTGAGTACATTTCAACATTTTCAGCAATCACTCACAATCCTGGCACTGCCATGGTATCTGTAGTCTGCATTTACCACATGTGTATCTGTAGCAGTGAACACATCGCACAGTGGCATGATTGTTCTTGCATTTGTGTTTGACCTGACACATGGCTCTTTTTCCAGGACTAGGTGTGGAGGGTTGTGTCCGAAGCAACTGTTCTTTTCTTGCCTTCTTCTCAGCTACATGAGAGTGAGCCAACTCTCTTGCAAGCTCCACCACATTTACATATGAATGACTAGCCAATCCACTAGTGGATTGAGGAATTTCCCTGCGAATCCTGTTGACTGTGCCGAGGATGGTGGTTTTCAGTCTAAGAAGTTTTTGCGCAAGTGAAAGCGATGTGAAAAAATTGTCCGTGGTAACATTTCTGCCCTTGTCTAGGAATGGTTCTATCAGCCTCATTACTACATTTTCAGAAAGTCTCTCCCCAGTGGGACGATTGGGGGCCTTGCCAAGATATGGGAAGACATTGCAAATGTACTTGGATTTTAGGTCGCAAGCCACCCAAAACTTGATCCCAAACTTGTCAGGTTTACTTGCAATATACTGCAG
Source organism: Astatotilapia calliptera (assembly GCF_964374335.1). NCBI lineage: Eukaryota > Metazoa > Chordata > Actinopteri > Cichliformes > Cichlidae > Astatotilapia > Astatotilapia calliptera. The sequence continues at coordinate 39,972,839 of NC_137422.1, forward strand.
GAAACAGCACCGAGTCTTTGATGGGAAAAGCTGTTCATCAACGGTGATATGTAGACCAGGGTTGTAGCACGTGATGCAGTTGGTGACCAATGATCCCCACACACTGGAAATTGCAGCGAACTTATCAGTCTTTGCTCGATTTGCTCCATTGTGGCATCAATCAGACCACTGGTATAATGTTGAAATGTACTCACTCACTTTTTATCATTATTTGTAAATATGTGTACAAATGGTTGGTTTTTTGTACTGTTTTTATCAATAAATCTCAGCAACAAAGGACATACACCCATGTGTGTTGATTTCTCCCTAAGATGGCAAACTGAAACACTCCAAGTTGGTGACTTTTGGAGATTTATTTCCCTGGATGATTGAGAATGCATCAAGATGAAACACAAAAGGAAGTTCACAGCTTTTAGCAGCTCCCCCACCCCCTCATCCACACACACCCACTCCCCTCCCTCCAGAATTCCCAGCTAACAACCTAATATACATATGAATGACTAGCCAATTTAGCTTCCACTTGGCTGAAGCTAAAGCTTAGCTAAAAGCCATTTGGCTGCTCTCCGGGTTTTAAAGGTAGAAAAAGCCAAATGGCAGTCCGTGGTGATGTAAGTGTTGAGCTGGCAGAATAGAGCTGGTCTGTTTGTGAGTGTAAGGCTAATGTTGGTCCTTCTCTGTTAACATTATATAACTTTAGGTTGTTGCACAGTGAGAAATGGTTCATGTTATAAAGTTACATTATGAGTTTTAGAAAGTTGGTACCAGGTGTGTGTTTTCCCCCCAGTAGGCGGGCGTCAGGTATACTGGTGTAGGACCTTCAGTACATATCGAGCTCAGCACACCCACATCTGGCTCTAGTTACCTCAAACATCTGCAATCAGATGGTTTTCAGTGGCCCAGTCTACCTGCCAGTGTGTTAGCATAAATAAAGTGGGAGGATACGGCAAAACCTGAAATCATGAAAAAGTGACTGATTTGTTCCTGGACTCAGATTTGTACTTTTTTGGCAGACAGCACTTCTTTGAAGCTGTGTTTTATTGGCCTGAAACAGTTTTGTCCCAGCTGTTATAGTTCATCTGGTTAAGCTATAGCAAACTGTTCACATGTCTGTTCCATTTATTCATTTTTAATGTGAATCGGTGTATTTATAGTATTAGTGTTTATAATTTGTTGCCTTTCTTGTTCTTTAAGTTCTTTCCTCCCGTTTATTTTCTTTCCGCTCGCTGTCTGAGTTTGATGTCTGCAGAACGATTGCCTGCTTCTCTAACTGCAAAACAAATCTACCTGAGGGGCTGAACCTGAACCAGCCTGGCTCTTCAGCAGGAATGTGTTACCATGGCAACCACCAAAATTGATTTGTAAAAAAAAAATCAAAACGTATCGACCAAATTTTAACCCGAATCACTGAAATACTGAGGCAAGCAGCTTCAAGTTACTCGACTTCCTGCTATCACTGAGACACAGGAAGGCAGCTGTAGGTTTTCTCTAACAGCAAGCACAGGAAACAGGCAGGAATATAACGCTGATGTGCAAATTTCATGTACGGAGAAAAAGCTCACGCTCCTTTTTTAGGATGACATCACTATATCAATGTTTGCAAGCAAACAAGCAAAGGGTTTCTTACCAGTGCTCGTGAAGAAAAGACAAAGACCACATGTGATGGTTTCATGCTTAATGGTCTTGTCTCTCCAAAACAAGCTCCAGGCTGGGTTTGTGAGTCCTAACCCTGCTCGCCTGCACAGACCTCTGGTTGGTCAGGCCTGCCTCTAAGCACGCTTCCTGCCCATCTACTGCACTCTGATTGCTGCTGAAGCCGTTTAATCTAACTCTAATTAAAGACACTGGCAGTACAATCCAGCTGCAGCTTAAATCAGACGTTGCACAATATGAAAAAACAATATGACATTTCTGCACTGTGTGCTCACCTTTCCCCATTCTCCTCCTGCTGTGTAGGGCACACAGTCCATATTGCCACAGCCTCTGTTTGTAGCGGGCTTGGTTACCTGGCAGGCGTCGTCCCCCAGCCACCTGTAGGCCCCCGTGGACAGGAGCTGCTTACAGTACACCTTCCGCACCTGAACACCATCACCACAGGTCTGGGAGCACTGGAGGGAGGAAGCAGAAGAAGAGCGAGGAGGTAGAAAGACAGGGCATTAATCACCCTCCGTACACATACGCTCAGAAAGTCCGTACCTGCTGCCAGGCCTCGGTCTCCCAGGCTGGAGGACAGTCCACCTGGTTGCAGGGCTGCAGGATGGCAGGTCGGAAATCCGTGCACGCGTCCTCTGAAATAGTCTGAATATCTTGCTGGTCGACGGACAAAAGACGCATGCAAAACACGCTCCTGGTCTGTATGCCGACACCGCAGGACGCAGAGCAGCCCGTCCACGCCGTCACCTCCCACCTGGCGAGAGAGACGGAGCTTCAGACAGCGAAAGAGGCGAGCTCAATCCTTGAAGCAACAGAGTTAATCAAAGGATTAAAAGACGCCTCTGTGTCACCTTGTAAAAGTATGATCAAACACACTAGAATACTCAGGTACTGCAAATAAAGAGACGCGAGGCTTCAGGTATGTTGGCATCTCATGTGGGGGAGATGAAACACTCTCACTCTGTCCAGCATCATTTTTAGGTGCCGTTAATCACGATGCAGAGCCGTGCTGCGCGTCGGTTATGTAAAACATGTCTGATGTTGCATCAGCTGAGCACTCAAACAAAACTTCACAGATGTGTTGTGTTATGATGCATGCACCGCACGCATACAGCAAGCTGCAGGTGAACAACAAGCTTGTTCCTCATAAATCTGCTCTGTGCGGTCAGAAGGAGATCTCTAACTGCATGGACGGTGCTGAAGAGCCAATCAACAGCCAGACCAGAAACCTATGAGCCAATCATGTGGTTGCACTGATGCACAGGCTCACAACTGTGTGGCGGGAGGCGTGACAGTCAGTGCTCAGGTGGGAGGAGCCAGAGGCTTTGGACTGAAGCCCCACCCACCTCATTTTTAGTGTGTGAGGAGCAGCCAAACAAAATTGGCATAAAGGTAGGATGACTATAAAGGGGGAGGAGCTAAACCAAATTATACCAGACAGAGGATGAACTGAGGGGCTGCACTGAGGCCAGCATCAGATAAAGAAGGATTACTTTGAACTGTGAATCATGCAAAGCAAAGTCCATGAATCCAAATGTTGAGCCAGACATGAACAGAATATATCTGCTTGAATTTCTCACACAGAAACTTTCTTTAAAAGACTTTTATTCATCTGTGCCGTGACTAACTCCATTCACAGTTTGATGACCTCGGCTTTTCATGTGTCTTGCCAGACATTGCACTATTCGCCTCATTTTAACTTCAGACAGATCTCTCTCTCCACACGCTGCCCGAAAACTGTGATTCTCTTAATAAAGCTGAACGACCTCTTTAAGGAGGTTTCTCTATAATTAACAGGACCTGACAAACTAATTAAAACCCCATCTGACGCTGACAGCAGTTATCTCAGAAGATGTGAGAGTAACACAAGCAAAAACTAACTGAAATGTCGCATGCATAATGATGTGGAACGCAGTGTAAATGTATGCATTTTCTATAACTGTAATAACACATTTAAAAAAGTCGTCACACTGTTTTGTGTAGAGATAATGAGCTCAGTAACATCTGGGCTTTTGCTTGGTTGACCTGATGATTTATCAGTTTGTGTCTTTTTCAAGCTCTTCTGTGTGCTTTGGCGCAGCAGGAAGAGATTTAGTTTAGTGTTGAGTTTTGCTTTGCTTCTCTCATGTCACTGCACTGATGACTCGATTGGGAAACCCTGAGGAACCGAAGCGGGTTTACACCCAGATCCCAGTTACCCACGAGCGTCAGTACTGAGCTCAGAAAGAGTGATACCTGTGTGACATGCTCCTGTGATCAGGTAACTTCTAAGATTCAGTTTTTCTCAACCACCAAATCTACACGTGTGGGGAAAGTGGAGTCACCAACATGCCCACTGTGGGCCATCGGAGCAGCTTCGGTCAGCAAGCATCACCTGAGTTGGGGAGAAGCCAAGTTGTACACTCCGCCGCAGGCATCCTGTCCTCAACATGGGACTAACAGCTATTAAGAGACTACGAGCGGCAAAGTTCCTTAAACACATCGTGACAACCAGCCTGAGACCAAGTCCTGTGCAAAACCACCAAACCATTAGACAAGCTGAACTGTCAGCTTGGAAAGGAAGCTCACCAAGAGTGAGCGACTGGTCAGGGGTTGTCAGTAAGCCAGATGGACAGCCCAGCCAGGGGAGGGATCAACAAGGTGAGGGACCAACCAGGTGAGGGACCAACCAGGGGAGGGCCCAACCAGGGGAGGGCCCAACCAGGGGAGGGCCCAGCATTGTGGAGCCTGATTGGCATTTGTGTTCATTTGTCTCTCTGCTGCTTTCCTGGAGGATGAAGGAACTGATCCATTAACTTCCCCCCACGTCCACCTGACCTAAATCCAACACAACACCTCTGGGATGTTATGTTTCCTCAGACCCGGAGCTCAGTGGTGCTCTGGTCCAGATCTGGGAGGACACCATCTGTTGTCACATTAGGAGCATGCCCTGACATTATCAGGCTTATACACAAGCTCCCGGGGCCCTAAAAACTACTGAGTATCATTTTGAGCTGCTGCAATGAAATATGAACAAATGTGACTCGCCTGCTGCATCATTTTTTCAGCCCTCTGTATTTTGATTATTCACATTCCCAGGTCCATATCAGTATAGATATCCCGCATGATTGTTTTCACGTTGAGGTCTCACATGTTTTCAAAGCGTTCCTTTATTTTTTTCATCACAGTATTTTTCACTTCACAGATAATGTTTTGAGCTGCTGGTCTCAGTTATTTGCTGCACAAAAACCCCAACAAGGACAAGGCTGCATAATCCACTCTCACTGTGTGGGATACAAGATTATTCCCAAATGTCCGACCTGACTGCTGACGGCGGTGGACCACAAACTACACACCGACCTCATACAGAGCGCAGGTGTCTTTATGGTGTTCTTTCAGTTCACAAGGTCAGAGAAACCACAGGGAGAGACACGAATCCCAGCTGAGGAGAATGATGTATAGCAGTCACATGCACAGGCTGAGTGGGAGAGAGTTATAGACACAGCAGAAGAGGGAATAGGGGAGGTTCTCCACCTCCCCGCGCTCTCGCTGCTGGACTCCCAAACTCAGGCAGCGGGCTACACCCCGGGAGTGAGGGGTATTACTCATGTTGTAGGGACCTAAATCTGTTCACACAATCATGTTATGAGCAGAAAAAGCAAGTCAGCAAAACATAAATCATCACATTTTAATGTGAAGACATATTTTAAGGTTAAGGTAAGTCTCCGAATGAATCTATGATGCACCGTCCTCTGAAATCGTGTGTGTGTGTGTGTGTGTGTGTGTGTGTGTGTGTGTGTGCGCGCGCCTGCACTCTGCAGCTGCTTCCTGTAAATGTCCATTAGAGGAGGAGGGAGAGATAAATCACTGCGTGTGAATCAGTTTGTAAGACTACTGGACGGGCAAACATCCATCCGGTGCCTGGAAATGTGCTGGAAACTTAGAGCTCACACACCCACTCACGGGTCATAATCAGAATATGTAATCAAAGTGTAAAACTGAGAACAATGTGAAGCAGATTTGTGTGTTTGAGATGTGTTTTTGGCTTCATCCTCTCACTAATGTTACAACAAACACATGTGAAGGCTTCTAACCGCTGTTAACGACACTGGATATACAGGATATACTGTGAGGCCACTGTGTGCTCATCATTTCCTGTGCTTAATGGCACTTTGGCAGAGCTGGACTTTGCTTACTCCATGTGTAAGGCTGTTGAAAACAGTGCAGCGCAGGCTCAGCTGGGAACCTTCTGGTCAGCCTGGTGCTGCTGGTGTGATGATGTAGAGCAGCGGTCCCTAACCCCCGGGCCAAAGGCCGGGCCGTGGGAGCTGAGGCTCGGTGTGAAATTTATGGTTTTCAGGGTTTTTATCCTTAACTCGGTTTCCCTGGGTCTTTCCCGTGTTGTAGCTGTGTGTCTTATTTTGAAAGAAATATTTGCACGTTACCATAGCGACCAGAGAGCATTAAGGGGCAGAGAGGAGGATGCATTTACATGTACACACAGGAATATGTATGTAAATACACACACGTATGTGCTCAGACAAAACAAAAATAGAAAATACATAAAATAAAATAGTCTAAATGAAATTACAATGATTAAGTCTGAAATGGAGTAGGAAGAAGTATAACATACGTATTAGTTCTATTGAATCCCACTGTTCATTGTTACCCCTGATTCCCGTCATCACTTACCCCACATGGCAAACAAGAATGAAGGACATGTAATAACTAGAGATGGCACGATACCACTTTTTTATGTCCGATACCGATATCATAAATTTGGATATCTGCCGATACCGATATGAATCCGATATAGTGTTTTTTAATCAACAAAACTGGTTTTTAAATATCTTGCTGCATTTTGTATAAGTTCATACTCAAGTTTAAAACAACAACTACACTAAAGCTATTCTGTTATACCTGTATGCAAAAAAAAATATTTCATAGTTCAGCAATACTGATCAATCTAATAAACTTAGACCTACACCATCCTCCCTATTCTGGTATTTTAAAGAGTACTTAGCGTAAATATTAAGCAACCTAACTAATAGGGTTCCAACTCCCAGCAACAACAAAAATAAATAAATAAAAAATAGGGAACCACCCCTCACGCTCCACCTCATGATGCTTAATCGACGTAATCAACCTTAATTTGATGCAGTGTGAAAAAAATGCACAGAAATCAATTATTTTTCAAGAAATATTAAATAGATTCAACATCTTTCTTCAACAAAATTGCAGACTGCACAGATGGTACCTTCCCAAAGGAAAAAGTACTATAGCTTACTAGGGTATATATTAGACTTAATAGTTACTATATACAGTAATTGACTTCTATTCATTTTATATCAAATTAAAACTTTGGGTGTCAGATAATTATTTATTAAAAGCTCGACATTTTAAATGAGAATAAGAAAGAAAAGTATGTCTTTGTGCCCCCTTTTCCCTGTTCATGCCCTATCGGCCCCCCTGGCTAAACTTTGCTAGATCCGCCCCTGCACAGTTACCAGCGTCAGCTGTAGAAAAAGATCCTCGAGTAGAAAGTAATAATAAATAAATTCTAACAACAGCTGATCAAGCTTAAACGTGCTGCTGTTGTTCAGCCGCTGGTTTCCTCTTTCTGGTGCAAAGTGGGCCAAAAGCAAACTAGAGACACGGACTCGCGACAGAAAAGCCGATCAGCTGATCATTAAGCAGTTTCATGATTGAAGTAGCAGCAGAGAGAGAGGCAGTCGCTCCATATATCGCTTGTTAAGCTTAACGCAGGAATGCTTTACAAACATTCAGAGATGGACTTACACACTTGCTTTACTTCTCTCGGGGATAACTTTGTCGGAGATAAAATGCCGGGTTGCTAGCGAAGCTCCACATGCTATCCAGACCACCGACAGGTCCCGCATGCCACAGCCGCTCTATCACGTGATGCATACTGCTCCGACGTGCTAACGTTCTGAGGTGAGTTACGGCGTGTTGCAAGTTTTGTGAGGTGCTTTCGTGATATTTAATGGATCAGATTACATTTTTTATTTTTCTCCGATATCCGATCCAGTAATTTAGGTCAGTATCGGACCGATACCGATACGTAATATCGGATCGGTCCATCTCTAGTATTAACATAGCTATAGTGATAGATAGCATAGTTACATAAACAATGGCTCATCAACTTTATCAGTTTCACATTCTTCCAAAAGCAGTTTTCGAAACATCTTTATGAGCTGACTAATGCTTGAACGTTGCTGTAGGTCCACAGAAAAACTGTTCAAACGGCAACACAAAAGGTTTTAACCTTTGTTCGAGTCTTCAGGTTTAATTGTCCCCTTCTCTGTCAAAAACATCCTCTGTTCTTTTCCTGGTAACATATTGTATCTGGCTTTGTACATAATTTTTGCAGTTTTATACTTTACAAGATCCATAAACGTCATAAACGTAATGTTAGTGTGGTCTCTAAATCCTGCTTCAGTAATCATCCTGATTGCTTTTTTCATAATGGCTGAAGTGAAGTTTGGTGTGCATTTCCCAGATTTCCACACAGTAAATATGCCAAATATGGCAGTGTAAGTGTACAGTAAAGTACCTGGAGTGATTTGGAAGGCAAAAAATGTTTAGCTTGTATATGCTTCATGTGAGGTTTCCAGCAGATTTTGTTGTCTATTATCACACCCAGAAATTTTGTATGAGAAACTTACTTCAACATTATTTATCAACAATTTCGCTCCAGCATCTTTTTTACAGTTTCCAAACAACATAAATGTAGTTTTATTCAAATTTAGTGAAAACTTGTTTCTGTCAAACCTTGTTTTCAGTTTAATCATTTCTTGTGTGACAAAAAAAGCTGCTGTGAATTCTCTCCAGCACAAACAATATTTGTATCATCTGCAAATAAAATAACCTGTAATATATCAGATGTTTTACATATATCATTGATGTAGAGGATAAACAGCTTTGGTCCCAGCACTGACCCCAGGCACTCTGATAATCGCCAGGCTTCACAAATTGTTGCCTGTCTCTCAAATAACTCCTGACCCACTCTAGCACCACTCCTCTAATGTCACAATACTCCAGCTTATCAAGTAATAGTTCATGATTGTGTCAAAAGCTTTTTTTAGGTCAATGAAAACACCAACTGTCTTTGATCTGTGTTATTGGTGATATTTTCAATTAGTTCCATTAAAGCCATGGATGGTGATCTGTTTGGTCTGAAACCACACCGACTGTCCATTATTATTTTGTGTTTATCTATAAATTTGTCAAGTCTATTAATGAAAACTTTTTCCAGTATTTTTGAAAATTGTGAAAGTGAATTTGTGTCTATCTCCCTTTTAAACTGTGGTATTACTTTAGCTGTTTTCATTTGTGTTGGGACTGCAGCAGTTTGTAGAGACAAATTGCAAATGTATGTTAAAGGTTTGGAGATGCCATTGATAACTTTCTTAACGATTTCCATATCAATGTCATCAAAGTCTGTAGACCTGTTTGTTTGTGATTTCCCAACAATATCAATGATTTCCTTTTCTTCTGAACAACACTGAATGAGGATTACGTTCAATGAGTTTATTTCAAGAGGAAGCTGCTCATAAAGTTACACAATTACACAGTAAATTTTTGTTTATTATAAAGGCGAATCCACAGTTTTTGTCTTGGTCGTATCCTTTTATCTTGTTGTATTTATCTGCAGCACCTTAAAGGCCGGTCTGTGACATTAAACCGGTCGGTGGCGCAGAAAGGTCGGGGGCCGCTGATGTAGAGGCTGAGCCTCCCTCAGCCGGTTATGATGCTTCAATAGATTCTCAGGAATATGAGAACAAAGACCTGCAAACATCCATCGTGACTGTCGACGGATGCTGAGGCAGCTCTGGCTCCTGCGTCACATGTTCGATGCTCTGTGGGAATTTACAGTAAAGCGCGACTGTGTGTGTTTAATATTCAACAGTAAATAACTGACGTGTCTTTGGGTTGATGCAGCATGTGTGTGTGCCAACACACTGTGTTATATAATTATATGTTTTTTGTTTAGTGTGTGTTGCTCTGACATCAGCAGGAGCGTCCCTCGGTGCTCAGCAGCCTGCCGGTGTTCCCGGACGCTTCACCGCAGCCCGGCCGTCTTATTGTGTTTATTCAGTAAACAGGGCGATTACATCGGCCCGCAAACTCTCGCTGCACTCCCGGCTCTAATCCACATCTTCATCTGAGCTTTCCTCTACTGAGCTTAAAACAAGAACGAGCTTCGGTTTCAAAATAAGCGAGCATCATCTCACTCTCTGTTCTTCTGAAATCAGACCGTACGCAGAGCGCCCGGCGCCTCGTCCACAGGGTTGCGGTGGTGATTCAGAGACGGGCTGGCACAGCCTTATCTCCTCCGTCAGTCTAGACTGCTGACATCAGCGTTCCACCCTCTCTGCTTTCACATCTCATTAAGGCGCAGCAAAAAAAATAGAGCCATATGTTGGAACGCACAAATACACAAATTTGTACCAAGTTTCATGCTTTGGAACGTTTTCCATGAAGCACGTGGAGTTAAAAACTCGCCCTCGTTCGTTTCAACACATCTGTGTGAAGCTGATCAGTCGCACCGACGGATCCATCCTGGTACAGGTCACAGAGGCTGCAGGTGACTGGAGGTGGGTTTGGATCCAGCTGACAGATCACCTGAATGTGTTGTGACAGCCTTACACTGGGTTTTAAGTGTACAGTAGGCATTTGAGCTGTTTGACCTGAGACATCGTTTCCATCATCATCACAGGCTCTGAAAATGACTTTAAAGCCAGAGGTCTATGAGGAGGGCGTGGCGTCTTATCTGTTTGATCTACATTTTAATGTTCAGATCCTGTCGCCTGTGTAAACATGACTGTAATAAGTCTGTGGCAGGAATCCAGCATCATCATCTGTTCAGGTTGGATAACTGGTGGAGTTAACGTATCTTCACTGAAACACGGTCACGTTTTGCCTAACGGAGGCTCTGCTGTTTATGTACCCGTCGCCATGGTGAATCCTCGTAGCGCAGCTCCACTGATGATGGCACACTTTCATGCACAGACACACAAAGTCGACTGGATGAGTTTCCCGTCGTTCCTGTCCCTGAACTGGGAGCTGATGCAGTGGGAGTTTGTTAAAGCAGCTTTCTGGAGACGTTCCCTGGATCCCAGCTTTGACTGAACCAGCCTCCGGACTTTATCAGCTCAATAAAAGCTTCATTTTTGTTGCTCCGCCTTCGTTTTTGGAGCTTCTTTCAACATCATACCAGAATTAACTGATCGGAACAACAAAACTCGTCACTGTGATATTTCGAGGCAGAATGCAACAAACCACAAGTTTCCCGTGAATTTGTATTTGAATGAAACAGGATAAAACACTGAAGTCGCTGCATTTTATATGAAGTCAGAGGTCAGTGTGGAGAAATATGACTGTAAACTGTTAGTGGAGGCTCATTCGTGACCCTGTTAAAGACGGAGCCGAAGGAACCGCCCACCCTCACACATGAACACACACCCTTCACATGTACAGTAATGATTTAACTAACACCGATCAGTGTGTATGGTGTGTGTGTGTCTAATCGTACTGATGTCTGTGACCAGGCTCTTTACTGCAGAGTCAAATCTGTCTTTGGTTGTTGGAAAGCGCGTGCCTTCAATAATGCACACGCTGTTTGTGGAAGTCATAAAATTGAAATCAGAAAGGTTTTCCAGAAACTCTTCTCTGTGAGCCAATAGGAGCCCAGCAGGTGATGTGAGCCTGCATTGGATATTCTGCTCAAAGGCTGACCGGCAGCCAAGCGCACAAATTACAGAGGACAGAAAATTCAGCTGTAAACACTCCAACGCGTCGCAGAGGCCAAGGCTGTGGTTATTTCTGCTCGAGAGCGTCTGCTGGTGAAGAGACACTGGCTTCTCTGATTATTCATCTCAATCAAACGTCGACATCTAGCAGCTCGAGAGCTTAAAGACAGAACTGCATCTTATGGTTTTGATGTGAGCAACACTTGCTGTTCACATGATGACATCTGTGAAAAAAAAGGTTTTCTTGCTATTTTCCTGAAGATACTTTTTATAAGGGACAGAGTATCCTGCATAAACTGCCATCACTGCTGAACCTTTACCCACGTATGCAGAGCAGAGCTGACAGATGAAGCAAACACACGGAAATCCCCCAAAGCTGCAGTTCCACTAATGTCCAGCAGAGGCTGTTTACAGCCTGATGCACATAGTTTGGTCTCTGTACACAGGGCTGCACATAAGTGGTCTGCAGGTGCACATTCGACATCTTTAAAAGTTCTAAACAAATGTCTGTCCTCCTCCAGAAAATCTTATGTACGCAAACGCGCGTTGCAACGTCTTATCTGGTGCGCGTCTTTTATTTTAACAGCGAATGTGCACCTGCAGAGCACTTATGTGCAGCCCTGTCTATAGACAGTTTCCCCCTTCATGACACCTGTACAGGGGGGAGAATGTTTTTGTAACACAACTGTTTTGTATTAAGGCTTAATGTTTGCATTATTAGGGGCGTGGCCTGACACAGGCAGCTGTAGCTGCTAGTACAGCTATTAAAAAGCAACCCCGCCCTTCTTCCTTGACTGAAGAAGCACTAATATTCATGCTTGTGATGCACAAATGCTTCAGCTTTCAGCCCCATCGCTGTATTCTGCTCATGCAGACTGTGAGCTTTCTCCGTGTCTTCGGTGACCTTGCGGTCTCTTACCTTGGGGGGCACGGCTCAGGGTTACAGATGCGGATCATTACCGACGGCCTGCTGGATGGATCGCACAGAGCGTCGTCCACCTCCTCATCTTGCTTCCTGTTCACACACCTCACCACTGCTGTCTGCTTGCCTGGGCAGAGGAAATACAGAAAAATGTTTAGAAGAAGCATCAGCATTTCAGCTGCGAGCATCCGATCGGCAAACCTCACCGGCAGCACACGTGGCCGAGCAGGCAGTGAAGCCTCTGAAGTCCCAGCTGTGCAGGTCGTCAGCATGGAACAAAGGAGCACCGTGGTCTCGGACTGCGGTGGCTCTGGTACACGGCCCGTGGTTGCAGGGCCTCTCCAGCTGGGGCCTGTCCCCGCCACACTCCTCCTCTGGAAGGTCCACCTCTGTCTTGGTGAAAGTGAGCAGCACCTGACATTTCACCTCCCGAGTTTGCCTGCCAGGGCCGCAGGTGGTGCTGCAGGGGGACCAGGGCCCGGGTATGAATCTGCACAGGACGAGAGCAAAAGTCTCCAATAAGTCCTTCAGTGGTGACGTCACGTGGTCACTTCAATGTCTGCAAAGCTCATTTCCAACCTTTTTTTTGTTACGAGCTTAGCTTGCATCTGCAATTTATTCATTTAACATTTTTAGAGTGTGATGAATATTTTATTTGCACCAAAGACATCACAGTTAACTAAAGCTAAACGTCTTTGGCTTGAATGGACCTTTGCTGGGTGACCACTTACATGTGTGACTGCTATAATCATGCTTACATATGTGTGTTAATCTGTGTGCTCATCATCCTGATATTTCTGGTCACTCTCAACATTTTTAAGCAAAAATAGAAGATAAATTAAATTAGCACACCCACTCTAAACCCACCTTTAAAACCTGAATAACTGATTTGCCAGACGTCCACAGATTCAGTTTTTCAGGATTGTTTTGTCTGCGTATTTATACATATTTCTAATATAAACGTGTGTTTTCACCATTCCTACACGACAACATGTACGTGTTGTTTCTGTGTCATTGCGTGTTGTATGGTGAGATCATTCGCTTGAGCCTCTCGACTGTAGGCCGTGACATCACCGTGACATCGCCCACTGGTGAGTGGAGCCTCAGGCGGAGCATTTACATCGTTGCCAGCAAACTGGACGTGATGAGCGAGGACGCCGCTCACTCACTGGCTAACAACATGTGGTTGACATGCTGTTTTCCAGAGGGGGCGCCCCCTGCTGGTCACTACAGATAATGCAGGTTTGAGGTACTTTGAGGAAAAGCAGCAGTAAAGGGAGCTTGTTGCTGGGCGGGAACTTTGGGCCAATAAAGAAATGGAAAATTCCAGAGAGGAAATGTTTCTGATAAATTCAACATTAAGTTTTACGTTTCTATAACTGTGACTCAGCTGTGATATGAAGGTTGTTGTATCGTAGCTTCCATATCGAATCCATGAATATCGTGTTGAGTTTCTTTTTTGAATTTCACATTGTCCAACCTCCAAAGATTCATCAATAACGCCTGTCGAAGTGAACGATATTCACAGATCCCAGAGCGAAGCCTGAGTTTGAAAATCATTTGCAGGAAAAATAAAGCATTTGAAGTGATTCCCCTTTTTTCACTCTACAGTCATTTATGGAATCAAGTGAACGCGTAAAACCGGCACACACAACTCTGTCTATGTGCAGCAGATAATATGATGGACAAACACACCGTCGTGCTGAGGAAACAGCCAACGCCACTGCTGCCTGGCAGTAAAGCGAAGAATAATAACTGGAGCTGCTGACTGACAGATGCACAGCAGGAAATGTGCGACCGTGAGCTTGTTAAGACAAATAAGCAGAGAGATACGTTCCCTGGAGGCCAGACTCTCAGCTCCCTGGAGGGGAGGTGGCATATATTTAGACAGAGTTCTGTGACTGGGAGGTAGGTTAGAGCTCAGTCACCGTCTGACAGGTGAGACGGAAACGTGCAGAAATAAGGAGGGAAAAATGCAGAATATAGCTGCGATCAGGCTGGATTGATAAAACCACGGTATATGTACACGATCAGCCACAACATTAAAGACGCCTCGTCTGCATGAACAGATCCACCGCACCGAGGCGTGACTGCAGGACTTCTGGGTAATCCTCTGGCGTCTGTGGTGCGTCCCACAAATGATTTACAGGTCTGGGAGTTCATTATCTGTAATGCTAATGCTAACTAGCTTATGAAGCTGCATCCACAGACACAGTCCTGCTATTTCACCCAAGCTGGAGCTCAGACTTCCTGGACAATCTGTTAGTGCGGCTAACCTCACAGCAGCCATATAATGATCCCAAAAAGGCTCCAACAGCACAAACATAGTCCAGATGTGCAGCTCAGGTGAAGCCTGTGTCACCATCCACCTGTCAGTCACAGAGGCCACGCCCCTAATAATGCAAGGGTGTGGTCATGTTTATATCTATGCTGCTGTCGGCTGTGCTGTGCTCAGGTGGAATGGATAAATGCAAAGAGACCCGATGAGCATCGCAGTCGGTGTTAACAGTACGTGTTTCTCCCCTTTAATATGCTTTTTGCAGCACGCGGTGTAATTACCTCGTTTCCAGTATGAGCCTCACATGCTCACCAAATTAACGTGGCTCAGATAAGATTAGCTTGGCTGCGTGCGAAGACGATTTGTTGGCGCCCGCTGAGGGCGCGTGCACGGGAGGTGTTTCAAGAGCGTGTTTGCAAAGTCTTTGATGAGCAAATGTGTGTCTGCCAAGTGTTTGAGGTGTGTGTGAGCTCAGAAAGCTGATGGATCCCAGGGAGGCTATCAGACTGACCAGACCCTGAGCAGCAGGCGATAATCACATGCTTATCATCAGCCGCGGTGGGAGAGGAAACACACCCGGACAGATTCACACAGCCCTGGTGTGTGTGTGTGTGTGTGTGTGTGTGTGTGTGTGTGTAGGATGATATACCTGCAAAGGGTTTGTGCTACCTGAAAAAGAAGCGTAGACTGTGTCAGAGCGACGTGAAGCTCTTACACGGTGTTTCAAGAGTTCTGGGTTCAAGTTTTACTTAATGAAACAAACGTGCTCCTCAGTATAAAAGCTGAACTCTCATCTACAACAGCATGAGAGTATGGAGACCCCCGATCAGGCGCTCCCCATCTGCTGTAATGACAGACACAAACTCTTCTGCTAAATTCACACTGTCAGGACAAAAAGTCTAAAAATACTTTGCAGCTGTAACAGCCTCGGCTCTTCTGGGAATGCTTTCCACAACATTTCGCAGTGTGTTCATGGGAATGGTTGACCATTCTTCCAGAAGTGCATTTGTAAGGAAGTTTCACAGGTGGCATCAGCACCACGCTGGAGTTCACTGAGCTCCTGAGAGCGAGCCGCTCCTTCACAAACGTTTGCAGGTTTGCCCAGGAGCTTGATTTCATACACCTGCGTCCATGGATGTGATGGAACACCTGAATCGATCATTTGGATGGGTGAGTGAACACTTCTGAGGTAATAAACCTCAGAGAAACAGGCTGTGGTCTCCTCACTCCTCACTTTTCAAGTGCTTCACAAACCCGAACAGTACAGCTAACACATGATGAAGAACACTTACTGCTGAAGAGACCGAGTGAAAGAGCACAGTTTATCCTCGTTTTACCCAACACCATACTCTGAGCTTTTGTTCTGTCACCGGTTAGCTAGCATAACCTAATGTAGGACTAGCAGTAACCCACCAACCAAGTCAGCCACCTCATGTCATGTGTGAGCGTGACGTTTTTGGTGCAGGGCTCCAGGGTCTACAGGAGGTTAACTGACCTGGATTTGGTTTAATGTGCACATGCAGCATGATGAAAGCCATGATTCTCTATGGACGAGTATCAACAAACTAATACGTCCCGTTTTCAGTCACAGGACGTCGGAGGCTGAGTACTGAGACGCAGCTGCTGTCCTGGAGGAGACAGGAGGTCTCTACACAACCTTCTGATGTCTTCTCTGTCCAGCAGCTGTAACGGGTCATAAATTACATATTGTTATAATTACATGTGTTCTAGTACCCAAACCGTCTCTTCCAACCCTGTAAAAAAACACATATACTGTATATTTAGCCACCCTGATGTTCCCGATCGCGTGTTTTTAGTTCCATTATTGTCATCATGGTGTCTGTCTTTGCTAGCTGCTCTAAATGTGCTGCATATGTGTTATAGGCACAGTCAATGCTAGCATGAACAGATAATTCCTGCTAGCTTGGAAGTTGGTTGCATTGGGTTGTAGGAGCTGGAGCGAGCAAGTTGGAGGTCTTTCTTTCTTTTTAGCTTTCATCGTCAGACACAACCAGGAACACACCGGTTACACAGCCACCAACTTAATCCAGGAGAACAATAACTTATAACCAACCTCAGGCCTGCGTGAGGATTATTTGAGGAGAAGAGTTCTCCAAACACGACTTCCTCCTGAATCACCCAAACTAAGACGGCTTGGATGAGTTCAAGGAAAATTTATTAACAAATGCTGTTAACTGAGCTTCTGCTCAAACTGCACGATTGACTCGCAGGGGTTAAAAGTTCGTAGGTCACGATGCTCTGATGCGACCTGAGTGCTCACACTGTGCGTCCATAACATGAAGCTTATAACAGAAAATCTGTCGCTCTCTCTCTCTGTCTCTCACTCACACAGACACACCACCACCATCAACTTTGCTAAATTGCTAATGAAAAACATTGATCAGCTGTGGTTGAGCAGCAGTGTAGATCCAACTATTTTCACGGTTGTTGTGGTCGTGATAATTTTGTGAGGCCACATCGAAAAGGCTCGGATGAGCCAAAGTCCTACAAGTTGTGCCTCCATCGCTTGTGTCCAGATCACACGCCGCCGTGCTGCTCCGTCTTTTCACTTTCATTTCTGTGTTTGTGCGTGCGCAGTGTGCGAGGCTGCGGTGACGCCCTCACGACGGCCGCCAGGATTTCAAACAGGTTTGATTTTCTTACGACCGAACGATTGATGATCGGGAGCTGGTCGTGAGGTGTTAATCGCTTCTCGTTATCCCACGTATACTACACGATGCACGACACACGATGAAGGCGAAACTTGGGCCGATCCCCAAAACGGTCGCACGACTGAAAAATCGGCTCAAAATGAGCCAAAAATCACAGAGTGTGAGCCCAGCATACACAGAGAGGCTCTGCCCAGGTGGTGGGATCGAGCTCAGGGCCTTCTTGCTGTGCTCGTGCAGCAGTGCTAATCAAGCGAACTATAAAGATCAACAATGTTTTTGACCAGATTGTTATCGTGATTCTTAAATGCTTCTGATTCCTCACTGTTATATTTGCTGTTATATAAATAGAACTGAAATACACACAAATGTGTGCAGTGATAAACTAGAACACATCTGTCACCATGCAGCACATCTGTGCAGAGCTTTCTCTAACACACTGCTATGATGTGCTGTAGTAACTAAGGACTGAATGAATGGAGCCACCTTTGAATGGATCAGGTGTGTGTGTGTGTGTGTGTGTGTGTGTGTGTGTGTGTGTGTTGTAAAGTCAAGATGCGTTGTGAAAGCAGCTGATAACAGCAGAGTTAATGAGGGGATGATTCGTATTTATGAAAAGAAGACAAGCTGTTTATTAAAAAGCACTGAAGTGTGTTGGAGAGCAGACGATAACTCTGACAGTGTCGCATCCTGAGCTCACAGGATGTTTGCTTCTGTCTTCAAACGCATCTGAGCGACTGTCAGAATGTGTGTCTGCACTCACGTGGGGTTTTCTGTAGCGGTGTAGTGCTCCTCCAGCTCGTGGGCTTGTTTCGACCAGGGAAGCTTCGCCTCCACCGGCAGGGACTCTGACAGAGAGACAAAAAGTTAGAAAGACGTCTGACACAGCCGTTCACCATCAGCTGCTCCGAGCTCGGCCGCAGCTCAGAATTTTGTTTCTTAGGAATAAAAAGTTCAGCACTGGAAATATTTTTGCTACTGTGGTACTTTAAAAAAAAAACGTTTTCCATTATCACAGCAACAAGTCCGTCAGACTCAGTCTCACATTAAAGGACATCTACTGACAGCTGGGAGGGAGGCCGGCCTCCAGATGGATGTTATTTAACCAAGACACACATTTCATCCTCACATTTATCTCCCGTCTCTCATAAAGTTCACAAGACAGATTTAAATATTTGCTAAAGACCCTCCTGTGCTAATCATTTTATACAGTCCACTGTACAACGAGTGTTTTCCAATGAAATCACATTTACAGCTATAATACCACACACACACACACACACACACACACACACACACACACACACACACACACACACACACACACACTACTAGCTTTTAAAGAATCCAGCAGTTTAACAAGGAGGGAAGTTTGTTTGTGGTAGAATAGGGATCATAATTTACATCCACGGCTGATGCAAAAAGACCTGTTGTCATTAGAGGGGTTAGGCTTTAAATACAAAACACACACACACACACACACACACACACACACACACACACACACACACACACACACACACACACACACACACACACACACACAGCTAATAGGCTCAGCATGACTGCCAAAGAGTCCTGAGTCACACACAGCAGAAACAAATGGAACAAAACTATTAAAACATCTCATAATGTTCGTAAAATAAACATTTAAATTTAAAATGCTTCTCAGTTGTGGTCTTAGCTTATTTTAGCTTATTTTAAAACACACACACACACATTCTTGTTTTGCTATTTTAGTGAGGACATCTCATTGACATAATGCTTTCCCTAGCCGCTTACCCAAACCATCAAAAATGGATGCATAACCCAAACCATAACCTGTAACCCTGACACTAAAACCACATTTTGAGTCTCAGAAATACCTTCAAACTCATTATACTAACATTCAAATTTTTGGTCCCCACAAAGATGTCTAAACAGGTACACACACACACACTGCTGTAAGTCATCAGTGTCCCACCTCTGGGCTTGTGGCAGGCCACGGGGACCAGGCAGTCCTCCTTCACGTGAGGCTTGAGTGACGGTGAGCAGCCTCCGACGTGCTGCCCGCGGTGGTCGATGCACAGAACCACTCGGTAGCGCAGCCCTCGGCCACACGTCACCGTGCACTGCGACGGGACGGTAACACACACACACACACGTTACCTCACAAATGAATTAACCATCTTCAGTAATTAAGGCTGCATCAAACTCTTGCTGTCAGTGAATCGAGCGCTGACTGACGCGTTGGTCACTGAGCGTTTGAACATCTCTGATCCAGAAACGCTTTAACTGCTTAGACACAGTCAGAGTCTGACCTGCTACTGCAATGGTTTGTTTTTAGACATGCACCACATCCAGTGAGACGTGTGATGTTTCTACAAAACACCCTGTTATAAATGCAAAGCAGTAGTAAACAGCGTAGTGGATGCTGCTTGGTAAATCACATAAATGTTCCCCGGTGAGGAAATCGTGAAAGATTTTGTTTTGTAACCTTACAGCAGGTTTGATTATACTTCAATTACATTTGTTGGTGTGAGTCTTACTGCAGCTGAAACCAGTTTAATAATTCAATATTTGTCATTTTGTCATTTCCAAGTACTTCAGCGAGTGCCGGATATTAAGTTTCGACTAACATGTTAAACATCATACATGCAGAACAAAACCACCGCCAACAATATTAATAACAGGAAGTGTCAATGAATGTCCAGGGATGAAGATCGTGAGTCTGACACAGGTCACATGACTTCTATGAGCCTGCCTGTGTTAATTTATTCATTTAAAGTGGATTCATTATCATTTCATGTTCAGCTACTGAAACCACTGACCTGTGACCACTCCATGGCCACCCACTGGGGGCAGGCGAAGGTGTTGCAGATCTGTCGGGCGACAGGTCGCGGGGAGTGCGTGCACTTCCACTCATCCACCTGGGAGAACTGCCCGTGGGCGTCCTCCTCCACACACAGCACACTGCGATCCTGCCAGCCCCCATTTTCACCACAGGACACTGAGCACTGGGTCCAGGGGCCCTGCTCCCAGCTGTGCACACACAGAAGAGGCTAAATGAGTTTTATGTACCCAGATACTGAGTAAGGTGGAGGTGAGGAGGGGGCAGAACCTTCCTGCATAGAAAGAAACACCTGGAAGTGTGGAGGACGTGATTCGGCAGCGAGGTCAGCAGCACCTGTGACAGGCAGCGCACGGAGGTTATTACAGTGCTTTAAAATCACTCGACTTCAAACCAGAGAACAAAAACTCATATTTTTAGATCCTCTCCTTCCCCCTGTCCTCGCTGCTTTCATGTCTGATCGAAAGGTCACCTTATTTCATAAAAGCTGTGAGAATAATCTTAATAAGTAATGATGTAATAACATTTATGCACCAACGTGGAACATGTCTGAATCCCGTTCCTTTCCCCTGGAAGCCTCGTGTGGATCAGTGCAGGCCCAGATCCGACACATCCAGGTGGGAACACGAGGGTGGGGGGAGACGGAGAGGCAGGAACGTGTCACCTGAAATACGAAGCAACTCTGACACTTTTCCACAGCTAATGTCGATTCCACTTTACACTTATGTAAGCTATAGATTCAGCACTCAGTGAGTACAAGCACCCCGTTACACTCTGTCACACAGAAAGGAGGTCAGGGACATTAACGAGGCCATTTCAGAACAATTAAGACTGCAGGACTCTGTCTCATTATGTTGTAATTAGATAAGTGCGGTGATTAACAGTCTGTCTCATTGCAAGTGGTGCATCAGCCTCGATAGACTGCAATCAATGCGCGTTCCACATCCGACGGCTTTTAGAGCTGGAAGCATCACTGCACTGCATAACTGTCTTTCTCCAGCTCCTTTTTCAAACCAGGCTGTCTGCAGCCACGCTCATTATGCAACCCTGCTGACAATGACAACGATGTCTAATGCTTCTAATGCAGTCCAACAAAATGCTGGAGATTCGCACACTGCACAGAGTTCAAAGGTAGGTCAAAGGTTAGAGTGGCTGATGGGTGCACACAGTTCAGGACTGGGGGTTTATATCTGCTGCACGGTGTGTAAGTCAGTGGGAAACTGAGGCTACACTCATAGAGATGCTTTCATCTACAGTGCACAAAGTTTGCAGCTTTAAGTGTGTGCTTCTGGAAAATACACACATTTTAAATGAAGCTCTTCAGAATATCTACATTTATAAAAGGTGAAGGTGAAGCTAACAGACAGCTAGCAGAGGCCACGCCCCTAATAATTAGGGGTGCAACGATACACAAAATTCAGGTTCGATATTTTTTCGATACAAAAAAATGTTCATGCCTTTTTAATTTGTCATTTATTAAAATTATAAATATATATTTTCACTCAAAAGTACAGTTTTTAAATTTAATGTTGCTGAAACAACAAAGGGATAAAATAATAAATCTATCTGATCGAGGAATCCCTCATCTTTGGAAAAGAGAGTTTATTACAGAGAAATGGCTCTGTCAAAATAAAAGCTACACTATCCGCTTCTTCTGGGCTATATTCTCAGCAGCATATTAAACATATCAGGTCCCCATAAGGAGAATCCTGTGCTAACGGCTGTCTAAATGACTCGGGTAAAGTTTGTAGCATGTGTGCTTGTTGTTTTTGTCTGCTTCCACTTGTCTTTGCACTAGGATGATGTCGGAGTAAATGTGCAGTCATATTCGTTGTGTTCCCACTAGTGCTGTCAGCGTTAATCTGAAATGACGTTAACGCCACAACACGGCAAATCTCCGTTAACGAGCTACCGCAGATCGGCCCGTGCATGGGGCTGGACGGCCAACACGTTAACGAGCTAACTGCGCTAACGCAGTAGTTCCCACCCATGTAATTGAGCATTGCGTGGCAAATCCAACATACTGTTTTACTTTTGTCCATGACTCGCTTACCTTCAGGGTCATACGTCACATGAAAACCAAAATAGTTCCAAACGCCAGATCTGAATGAGGGTGGGGGAGGTTCAGTTTGCCATGTTGCAACGAGCTTAGCTAGCTTGCTAGCTTGCCCTGCGCTCAGTGAATCTGCGTTCAACTACTCCGCCTAGGCTGCACTGTCCAGCGCAGATCCACTGAGCGCTCAACACAGACAGCATCGTCAGAAGGAAAGTTGATCAAATAAATGTTGTATTGTTCGATACATATGCGTACCGAACCGAAAGCACTGTATCCAACGGTTCAATATCAATACGAGTATTGTTGCACCCCTAATAATAATGCAAACTTTAAGCCTTAATAAGCTTTAAACAGGTGAGTTATAAAACCATCCTCCCCCTGTACAGGTGTTATGAAGGAGAAATGACCCACAGAGACCAAACAGTTTGTTTCTGCTGTGAAGTTTTAACATGGGAGTCTATGGGGACTGACTCACTGCTGCCTCTGCTGGACGTTAGAGGTACTGTAGGCTTTGCCACTTTTAATTTTGAGGCTCTAAATATGACACCATCACGTCAAAAATAATAAGCATAATTCTCTCCTCTGTTAGAGCGTAACAGTCACCAGTGAGACCAGCGCAGCAGTCGCTGAGCGAGACGAGCTGGAACTCCACATGCATGAACTTATATTTGGGAGGAACTACATCCAAACTTCAAACACAAACGGTGGAGCTCTCTCTCCCTAAAGAACAGAAAAGAGTGAAGACGAGAGAGGCTTTTGTTGATTGAAGGGTAACGCTGTGGAACACCACGGAGGAACTCTTTCATTTTTCCCACGATTGAAGATGAAAAGTCAGACTTTTGTGGAAGGAGGATTTTTTTTTTTAAATAACTGTATACTCTCAGAAAAAAATCATCTTAGCAAAAACTAACAAAGTATTTTTAACAAAAGTTATGACTGAAAATCTGATCGCAGTGGTTTGAGCGTCTTGTGTGAGGCTCTAATGTAATTTATTTTTACTTTCGAGTGCATCGAGGTTCGTTTAACACTTTGATTTTATCTCAAGAGTTAGAGGTACTCACCGAGGCAGAGGCTGGAAGCGGTCATGAGGCATCACTGCTTTGAATCCATCACTGCAGGAGACAAATGTGATAGTGATAACCACACAGCAGCATATCTAACATATATAAACACTGTTAAAATCACTATCAAACACATTCTGTCATATTTGTTTAATCCATCATTAAAGCTCCTTTAATAATAAAGGTTCTGACACAGCTCAGGTTACACTCGTGTTCACAATCTGCTTTGTGCGACCCCAATAAACCCCCAAAGACAAAACGAACCATTATAAGAAAAACATGAGCTCATTTTGAATTTGAAGGCAGCAACACGTCTCTCGAAGCTGGACAGCTCCTGTGACGGTCTGTGAGCTGAGGAGAGCAGCTGCAGGGGGACGATGTCCCGTTCTGGTCTGATGGAGGACTCTAGCTGCTCTGCTTCGTCCTGTTGTTGCTTTCATGATGCTCCAGATGTTCTCAGCTGGTCAAAGATCTGGGCTGCAGGCGGGCCGGTTCAGCAGCTGGACTCCTATGAAGCCGTGCTGCTGATTTAACATCGTCCTGCTCAAACATGAAGGCCCTCCCTGAAAATCTAGATAGATCTGACCTCCGATCAGTTTCCACTTTGCTTCAGTCCATTTTAAAGGAGCTGTTTCCGGCCACATCTGGCTTCTTCCCTGCATGACGGAGCTTTAACCTGCACGTGTGGACGGCAGGCTGAGACACGTCACTGCCATCAAATTCAAAATGAGCTCATATTTGATATGAAATATTAAAATCTGTCAGTTTAAATATTTGATATGTTTTCTGTGTTCTGTTGTGAATAAAATATGTCTTTATGTGATTTGTGAACCATCGCATTGTGTCTTTATTTCCATTTTAGGCAGCGAGCCGACCCTAACAGATGCACAGACTCGTGCATCTGTTAGATCATCTGAATGAAGACGTGTGCATGCACTCAACTGGATCGTTCTTCTTTTTTTTCAAAATATGAAAATATTCCTCATTGATGTCAATGAAACCACTATGGGGGACGCTGGTATTTGATCCAGGAAGGCCAATAGCTCCCAGTTTCAACAGCGGGGCTCGCGTGCTGTGGTGTCAGCGTGCCAGATTTAAAAACGTTGACGCTAATCTGTCGGCTACAGTTAACACGCTGCAGCGGAGGAAGGAGACGATGACTATAAACAGGTAAAACAGTGTCGATGCCGAAGCGGCGACGCTGCACAGCCACCAGCTGTCCGCAC
This sequence comes from Astatotilapia calliptera, assembly GCF_964374335.1. Taxonomy (NCBI): domain Eukaryota; kingdom Metazoa; phylum Chordata; class Actinopteri; order Cichliformes; family Cichlidae; genus Astatotilapia; species Astatotilapia calliptera. Next base: position 39,997,283 of record NC_137422.1, read on the forward strand.
CTCTCCGGGCAGGGGTCCATGTTGCACTCTTTGAGCTTTGGAGTGGGTTTGGTGTTTTCAGGGTAGCTGTTACAGTGGTGCTCGGGCAGCGTCTGGTTGGACCGGATGTCTGTGCACTCGGCAGAGTTCAGCTGGTAGCCTGAGGGAGGGAAGCGACCACGCCGTTACCGCTCTCACACTCTAAAAGTGAATCTAAAAGCATTTTTAATCACGGCGACGGTCAGCTCACCTCCTCCGCACGTGACCGAGCAGGGGAAGAAGTCAGTCTCTCTCCACTGGTATCGAATTGGTTTGTAGAACAGAAACTGGACAACGGTGTCCTTGGAGCCTCCGTACTTTATCTGCACAGCACAACAGAAGAGGGTGGACACAGCGGGCAGAGGGAAGAAGGACAAAGTCAAGCTCTGCATGTTAGAGGAGCCTCCGCTGAGTTTCTCAAACCAAATCTACGCAGTAATTCAGCCGTTTTCAAGCATTTAGTCCTAAAAAGATGAACCTGCAAAAATACAGAAAGATTTAAGGCTTTTGAAATTCCCATCATAAAGTGAAGGACTTGATCCTTACAGCGTTCAAACTGTTGCTTTGATAAGACGAGCACTTTCCAGCAGCCCTCCTTTTTTAATATAAAAGGCGTTTGAGTCATTCATCACACACTCTGCAGCTCTGGATAAGATTTAGCTTTGTGCACTGAAAGCATCGACTGCACACCGAGCTTTCAGACAGATGGTAATGTGTCATATTTGTCACCAAAGTAATTGCAATTACAGAGCGTAACTGATAGCAAACCCACTGCGGCTGGGCACCAGTGGGCACAAAGACGAGGAAACAAAAGAGCGGAAGACAAGACTGAATAAGTTTCTGACTGAGCCGAATTAATAAAACAATGCAACACTTTAATCTGCAAAATTCTGCCCTCCAGCCTGCATGAAATAACCATAATCTGCAGCTTGTGCCCACATCGGCGGGCAGACGTTCGTTTCCAGAACATGAGTCTGACCGAAATACTTCTACGCACCTGAGTAATCGGGTCCAGGTGGGCGAGGATCAGCAGCAGACGGACGGTAGTCAGCGCTCTGATCCCAAAACGAACCGGACAAATCATCCACACGGCAGAGAGGCCACTTTTGTTTCTCTGACGGGATACGATGCAGAAACTGCGTCTGCTCCATTAAACTGTCGTTTATTTCCTGAACAGTAATGACAGCGGCTCCGTGTTAAAGGATAAGAGTGGAGTTTCTCTGCTGTCTGTGTCACTCAGGCAGGTTAGAGCAGCCTTTGGTTGGATGGATTTTCTAGAAACCATCATATTGATTGATGATGGTTTAGCTTTTTTAATTAATCTGCATTTGGAAACTCTGACTTGGAGATTTGGGCTACAAATCACGTCACGTCTCCGATGTCTAAAAACTTTATGGTGCAAAGTTTAAACATGTTCAGCGAGTGAAATTAATACTTCTATTGAATAAGACGACCTACTAATACTTGTGGTACAACTTTTCATTTGAAAACAGCATTTTCTTAATTTGTGTGACTAAATATTTCATATTAAAAGGTTTTCAATATGATTTCTTTTACATTATTGTGAAATTCAACTATGTACAGTTCAGAAATTGTCAGTAGCTGTCTTTTGCAAAGTTTTTATGTTTTTACTTTTTCATTAGTCCAAACTTTGGACCATACAGTTTTTATGCGACGGGCCGACGGATGAGCAGGAGCGCATCGATCGAGTTGTTCTGTAGTCTCCAAGCGTTGCTGGAGCTTTAACTTCTTCAGACCCACACTTTCCACGGATGTTTAGAGAAGAAGCGAATAATAATTTTGGATAACTCCAAAATGCTTTTATCTGGTGCAGACAGCCGACTGTCGACGGCCCACTAAGAGCTCGTCTTTTCTACGAGTGGAAAAAAAGGAGGGCTGTGATGCTGGTAGTACAAAGTGGAAAATGCATTTCCACTTAGGCCTCATTGACAGAAATTCTAATAGTGCCGCAGGCAACAAGCTCTCAGTCTCATTAAAACAATGCCTCAAAAGCCAAATATTCGCAGCAGCCTGTTTTATTTATGTTTGCGCTCTTGTATCTGTGATAAAATATGTCAACAGAAGCTCAAAGTCCTCAGGCTGTTTCGCTATGAAGATAGCTTCACCTTGATGATGTAATCAGCGCCGAGTGGGCCGTGCGTCCTGAGTGTCTGCCGGTCGTTCCCCCTCTGAAAGTCCAAGGAGGTGTTTCCTATCACGTAGGAGCCCGTCGACTGCAGACCGGTCTCCTCCTTCCTCCCCTGAAGAGACACGGCTTCAATAACTGGCAGAGAGACAGAGCAGGAGGGAGTGTTATTAAAGCACACGCAGGATTAAATTCATGCTTTAAAAATGCAAATGTCTGAAATGTGACGCGCAACCCGACAAGACTGGGTGTGAAATTTGTTGTTTACTTCCACCGAGAGGAAACAAGTTCTTACCTAATACTGGAGATAAAAACTAGAGATCTGTGTGACTCACCTCGTTAGCTTACAACGCAGAGAAGACGAGTTTTTGGGAAGCGTTACAATCAGAGACATTATGGCAAACCAGGTAACAAAGACACAACAACCAAATCTGTAACAGCTGTGGGGTCTTCTTACTGTACTGCACTGCTGATTTCACAAAGGTACTCAATTCAATTTTATTTATATAGCGCTTAATCAAAACAACAGTCGCCTCAAGGCGCTTTATATTTCACAGTAGTACAATAATACATACAGAGAAAAACCCAACAATCATATGAGCCCCTATGAGCAGCACTTTGGCGACAGTGGGAAGGAAAAACTCCCTTATAACAGGAAGAAACCTCCAGCAGAACCAGGCTCAGGGAGGGGCGGGGCCATCTGCTGTGATTGGTTGGGGTGAGAGAAGGAAGACAGGATAGACGAAAAGTATTAAGTTCAGAGTACTCTAAAATGGGGAGTGATGTTAAAGTCCCACATTTTCGGTATCCGAAAAAGCAAAAAGATACAGTAGAAAACATAAACTTTGCATCAGTAGAAGATAAGATAAGACTTTATTGATCCCACAACGGGGAAATTTTTGCGTCACCTCAGCTCAGGTACAGATATCAGAAGAAAATACAACAATACAAATAAGTACAATCAGTGAAAAAAGTAAGATAATACACTATATACAATGGTAGCACACACAGTATGTGATTATGGATATGGTTGGAAATATGGAAGACATAAACTATATAGCTTGACATAACTATTGTACCACTACTATTCCTATTTCTAGACATGTACACACTAAATATACATATGTATACATATACATACATATATACCTGCACATGTCCATACACATGGACATATTAAGATCCAATATTAAGTCCTGTGTTCTGTCAAGTGTGATAAAATAAAGTTTTCCTCTCAGAGTTTGTTGTTTTACTGTAAACGGTGCTGCTCTGGTTCTGTCTGCAGGTGCAGGTCTGACATCTGTGACTTAGAGACTAAAAAGTTGCTGTACTCCATTCCAACGAGTAAAAATCAGTAGTAATATGAAGTACGCAGGCCTGTTACATTAAAGCACAGAGTTCTCACAAGAGATCCAAGGCTGTCTCCAAAAGGTGCAAACCACCTCTAATTACTCAGAGTTTCCTGTAGCCTCCTCACAGCCGCGTCTTCCAGCTCCTCCTTGGGGATCCTTGCACTCTCGAAAGCCAGGAAAGAAGAAGCAATTCCACTGGTGTGTCTTCGGGTCTATCCCTGGCGGATGCATCCAAAGAACTTCCAAAGAGAGCCGTATTCAGACTCCAGCAGTGTCTTCATATGATGGGCAAGAAGAGCAGCTCTGCTCCTTCTGACTGCTGAACTCTACAAACGAGTCCAGCCTTGGAATAGAATTAGTTTGCCGTTTGTGTGACTTTTGGTTGCTATCCACGGCTCATTAACCCGTTTAAACCGATGGGAGTGCCACCATAGCTTGCCCATACTAAGAAATTCCTGCTGTATTTGGTTCATTGTTGGCTGGCTTGTGGAATTGCTATGGGTTTGTCACTCTGGCAACCAAGCACAGACCACCCAAATCCTCATGTGGCTTTTGGATGAATATGTCGGCTGTTGGTCACGCCCCTTTTGTTATCTGGGACAGAAACTGTGCAACAAAAGAAAACGTGTAATCCTAAAGCCAACATGTGGGCCCAACCAGATACATATTCATTAATTCATTAAGGTCAATGAGTTAATGAGCACAGCTGTACCTGAACCTGGCACACTGAGTGTAGCTGCACAGCTTCTCTGTAAAAGGACTGGATGCCTCTGTCGGTGCACTCCTGTAGCTGATTGTGCATCATCACTCAGGATGATTCAGCGCCTTAAAAGCCAATGTGCAGGTATAAAAGCCTAGAGCAACTTCACTCTACCTGAAATTGTACAGTGAGCGGTGGGAAGGTGCCTCACTTTCCGGCTGCTCAGGCTAAATTACACAGTCCACCTCTATTCGCCTGCTGGTGCTTGTTGCCTCAGCGCTTGCCTCTTGGAACAAAATACTAAAATCTACTGGCAGATATATGGGCCAGTAATCTTTTCCTGAGTGTTTTCAGAGAGTGTGTTTGTGTTTGGAAGTACACTCTAGTTTTTATGTACTCCCAATAGCTTCCAGTAAGCTTAGAAAGCAACTCTCCATCCGCTGCCAGGACGCTGATGAGTTTCATAGCTTCTTCCTTTGCTGGAAAACCACGACCTTCGCCTCTGGCTTTGGGGCCGTGGATCAATCTGGCCTGTGCTGTCAGAATGAAACAGTTTGAACTCCGTGAAGTCTGAATTCAACAAAGAGCAGATCGTTTGTGCTTTTCTGTAAGACTTTGTTCTCACAAAAGGTTGGTGCAAATCCAATTAATCTGTCAGTCTAAGACAAAGCATCACCATTTTTCATGTTGTGATTATATTTAACCTCTTAACATTCAGCAGGGTCGGACATCTTTGGGCTTTCCTGTTCCAACCGGCTAAAACTTAACATTTACCCAAACCCTGCCTCTGACCTGGACCCCGGATAGATTGCTGGTGATCTGGTGGAGGTTAAGTCTGACTTTTCCAAGATATTCCATGTTTTTAAAAAAAGATCTTAATTATGTTACATGAAAAAATGAAAAATTCGGGAGAGGAAATCGTGGAGTCTTTGGCCCATTATGAAAAGAAGTTGTTCATCTTTTTAAAGTTACCTGGTGTTAAATTCTGATTACGTGTTTGATATTATGCTTAGTTACAGAGGAGTAACTCTCTGAACTGTAAATGAGTGTGTTGGACCTGTTTTCTGCTATTGTGCTCTGTCTCTCCTCTAAAATGAGCTCTTGGTAACAGATGAGCAACCTGCCAAAGAAATTCTGGGTTACTCCTCGAATCAGGAGCCTCTGACTCAGCCAGAACATCTTGGAGCTGTTTTAGGATCAGGTTTGTGCTGACGTATCTGCATTCGCCCTCAGACCCTTCACTTTTTTCAATCGACAATAAAATAGAGCAGAAAACCCAAATGATGCAACGAAGCAGTCAGCAGGATGGGAATCGCAGGGTTTCGGCTGTGCAGGGAAGTTTTTTCTTCACATCTCTGGTTTGTTTTATAACAAGGTGAGCCCAGGTCTGGACTTGGAGCTGAAAGCATGATTTACTGTCCAAACTATCACCACTATTTATCAGGTGACACTGTGGAAACCAACACATCAACACAACACAACGTGGCATGTGAGGAATCTCAAATCAGCTCCTGCTGGACCGACTCTGATTTACATAAAACTTTAGGCCTAAGACAGCTGGGATCGGCTTCACCACCCCCACAAACACAACACTGTGACAGGGATGAGAAGAATGGATGGATGCTGGCTAAAAGCTGTCAAAATGACAGATTTGTTTAGATGATATGAAAGACGAGTAAAAGTGTCCAGCTTTTATCTTTCATTTTTTTTCAGATATTTTCGTTTTCTCAAATTCGGTCACTGAACCATTTTTCTAAAATTTCACAGCAATCATTTTTGTTACGCAAACTTCAAAAGCATAAAAGTTTAAAACTAAAAACTAGCAAATCTGAGACGGTGGAGGAAATGTTGTAAAAATGAGCTGATTTTAGATGGAGTGGCTCATTTGTCTCAACACAACATTTGTAAAAAGTGCTGTGCTACAGTTTCAGTGTTGTGTTTCGTGTTGGTTACTGGGACTCTCATGTTGTACTAGTTAGGGCCCGAGCACTGAGAGTGCGAAGGCCCTATTGTATCTGCTCCGTTTCTTATTATTATTATTATTAGGGCCCGAGCACTGAGAGTGCGAAGGCCCTATTGTATCTGCTCCGTTTCTTCTTATTATTATTATTAGGGCCCGAGCACTGACAGTGCGAAGGCCCTATTGTAATTGCTCTGTTTATTATTATTAGGGCCCGAGCACTGACAGTGCGAAGGCCCTATTGTAATTGCTCTGTTTATTATTATTATTATTATTATTATTAGGGCCCGAGCACCGAGAGTGCGAAGGCCCTATTGTATCTGCTCCGTTTCTTATTATTATTATTATTATTATTATTATTATTATTCAGGCGAAACAAGGGCCTTTTTGAGGGCCTAAACATGCTCAAAAACTCATGAAATTTTGCACACATGCCAGGTCTGGTGAAAAATTTTGTATTTTAATGGTTTTACATATGAGCACTGGGAAATGGCTCTAGAGCGCCACCTATGCCTTGTTAAATGCAGCCCTACGACCACATGGTTTGAGCTACATGTATGAAATTTGGCACACATGTGTATCATGCCAAGACGAACAAAAAAGTCTGTGGGCCCATTGACGCAAACCCAACAGGAAGTCCGCCATTTGGAAGAGAAGGTGACATTTTGGCTCTAATTTTGCCATTTCCATGCCTCGAACTTTTGCGAACTCCTCCTTGGGGTTTCATTTCATAACCTTCAAATTTGGACAGTGTCAACTACACCCTTGTGCCATGTTAAATTGCGGAGCTTTTGAGTTTTCACAATACTATGAGGCCGTGGCGCCATGGCGAATTTCGATGACTCGCCATGAAAATCTTATTGCCTCTCATTTTGTCATACATTTTCTGACCTTGACCAAAGAGCACACATATGATAAGGCTCCACCCCTGAACATATTTCAAGTGCCATATTTGACATAAGGGCCAGCGCCACCTAGTGGGAACAGGAAATGTCATGTTTTACACTTTGGGGTACAGTATTGTGATGGGTGACATCTGCAGCCTCAAATTTCTCCAGGAAAGCCTTAAGGAGTTGGTCTTGGGTTACAGTGAAAACTGTGAGTTTTCGCGAAAGGGTGTGACCCCAGCAGCATGGCGAACTTTGATGTCACGCCATGAAGAAACAAATTAGTATAACTCAATGAAATCCAGTCTGATCAGTACCAGACTTTACAGGCATGATGTCAGACCCGCCCTGAACAGATTGATGTGCCCATTGTCGGAAATACGGACAGCGCCACCTAGTGGCAACAGGAAATGTCATGGCTTTAACTTTGTTGTACTGATTTTCACAGGTTGATCGTGGCCACCTCAAAAGCGGTGAATATCACCATCAGTCCCTCGTGATGCTTCAGTGCAAAAATTGTGACTTTAAACTGAACGGCGCACCCTGGTGGCAACGCGGTTCATCATGAAAGCTGAAGTGGCTTTTGAGGGGCTTGGAAAGTTTATAGAGGCTTTAAATTTGGCACACACCTCCAAATGGATGAAGGCATTGTTGTTATGTAACCATTTTCCTTGAATAGCGCAAAATGGCTCCACAGCGCCCCCTACAATATTTCAAAACATCAGCCCCTGCTCTGTGTTTCATCTATGAGTCTGACACTTGGTAAGCTTGTGTAAGATATCAAGATGTACAAAAAAGTCTCTTGGAGCAATATCCCAAATCCAACAGGAAGTCAGCCATTTTAAAATTAATGTGTAATTTTGATGACATTTTCCCCCCTTTTCAGGCCTCATACTTTGACGAACTCCTCCAAGGGATTTCATCATATTGAAGCATTCTTCAGTGTGTAGAATCTAAAGACCTTTGTGATGTTAAATTGCGAAGCTTTTTCCGTTCAGGGAAACGGGGTGGTCATGGCGGCACGTAGAGTTTCAATCACTCGCAAAAAGCAGTAATCTGCTGTCACTAAAAAACACAATGTCCAATCTCTCCCAAAGGTCGCAGGTGTGATGAGACTCGAGCTTGGAAATGTTTGTTATGCTATTTGTCAATAATGGTTAGAGCGCCACCTAGTGGCATGACTATAATCCTGGTTGAATAAGATGAAATGTTAGCTGGTGATTAAAAGCATGAAATCCATCAATGTGACATCACATCGGACGTGCCGGTTTGAGGTGTTGGCAGTGGCTCGACGTGCCGGGGGTGCGAGGGCCCTCATAACGCTGCTTGCAGCTTTAATTATTATTATTATTATTATTATTATTATTATTCCGGCAAATGAATCGGCCTTTTGAGGGCCTAAACATGCTCGAAAACTCATGAAATTTTGCACACGCGTCAGGTCTGGTGAAAATTTACGTATTTTAATGTTCTCAGACATGGCCAGGGAAAATTAGCTCAGTAGCGCCACCTAGAAAAATGAAAAACGCGAGCCCCCGGTATGGGTATGACCTACATGTTTGAAAGTCGGTACACCTATATAACGTTCAGAGTCGAACAAAAAAGTCTATTATGGCAATGTCCTAAACCCAACAGGAAGTCCGCCATTTTGGATTGAAGGTGACATTTTGGGTCTGATTTTACCGTTTCCATGCCTTGTACTTTAACGAACTCCTCCTTGGGATTTGGTCGTATAAGCTTCAAATTTGGACAGTGTCAACTACACCCTTGTGCCATGTTAAATTGCGGAGCTTTTGAGTTTTCACAATACTATGAGGCCGTGGCGCCATGGCGAATTTCGATGACTCGCCATGAAAATCTTATTGCCTCTCATTCTGTCATACATGTTCCGATCTGGACCAAAGAGCACACATATGATAAGGCTCCACCCCTGAACATATTTCAACTGCCATATTTGACATCAAGGACAGCGCCACCTAGTGGGAACAGGAAATGTCATGTTTTACACTTTGGGGTACAGTATAGTGAAGGGTGACATCTGCAGCCTCAAATTTCTCCAGGAAAGCCTTAAGGAGTTGGTCTTGGGTTACAGTGAAAACTGTGACTTTTCGCCAAAGGGTGTGACCCCAGTGGCGTGGCGAACTTTGATGTCACGCCATGAAGAAACAAATTAGTATAACTCAATGAAATCCAGTCTGATCAGTACCAGACTTTACAGGCATGATGTCAGACCCGCCCTGAACAGATTGATGTGCCCATTGTCGGAAATACGGACAGCGCCACCTAGTGGCAACAGGAAATGTCATGGCTTTAACTTTGTTGTACTGATTTTCACAGGTTCATCGTGGCCACCTCAAAAGCGGTGAATATCACCTCATGATGCTTCAGTGCAGAAATTGTGACTTTAAACTGAACGGCGCACCCTGGTGGCAACGCGGTCCACCATGAAAGATGAAGTGGCTTTTGAGGGGCTTGGAAAGTTTATAGAGGCTTGAAATTTGGCGCACACCTCCAATGTGGTTAACGCTTTTTTGTTATGTCATCATTTTCATTGAATATCCCAAAATGGCTCCACAGCGCCCCCTACAAAATTTCAAAATCACAGCCCCTGCTCTGTGTTTTATGTATGAGTCTGAAACCTGGTAAGCTTATAGGAGATATCAAGATGTACAAAAAAGTCTCTTGGAGCAATATCCAAAATCCAACAGGAAGTCAGCCATTTTAAAATTAATGTGCAATTTTGGCAACATTTTCCCTTCTTTTCAGGCATCGTTCTTTGACGAACTCCTCCAAGGGATTTCATCAGATTGCACTATTCTTCAGTGTGTGGAATCCAAAGACCTTTATGTTGTTAAATTGCGAAGATTTTACGTTCAGGGAAACGGGGTGGTTATGGCGGCACGTAGACTCTCAATCACTCGCCAAAACGCAGTAATCTGCTGTTACTCAAAAACACAATGTCCAATCTCACCCAAAGGTCGCAGGCATAATGAGACTCGAGTTTGGAAATGTTTGTTATGCCATTTGTACATAATGGTTAGAGTGCCACCTAGTGGAACGACTAGCTAATCATGAATGAATGAGTTGAAATGTTAGCTGGTGGTTAAATGCATGAATTCCATCAATGTGACATCACATCGGACGTGCTGGTTTTAGGTGTTGGGCGTGGCTCGACACGCCGGGGTGCGAGGGCCCTCATAACGCTGCTTGCAGCTTTAATTAGGGCCCGAGCACTGACAGTGCGAAGGCCCTATTGTAATTGCTCCGTTTATTATTATTATTATTATTATTATTATTATTCCGGCAAATGAATCGGCTTTTTGAGGGCCTAAACATGCTCGAAAACTCATGAAATTTTGCACACGCGTCAGGTCTGGTGAAAATTTACGTATTTTAATGTTCTCAGACATGGCCAGGGAAAATTAGCTCAGTAGCGCCACCTAGAAAAATGAAAAACGCGAGCCCCCGGTATGGGTATGGCCTACAAGTTTGAAAGTCGGTACACCTATATAACGTTCAGAGTCGAACAAAAAAGTCTATTATGGCAATGTCCTAAACCCAACAGGAAGTCCGCCATTTTGGATTGAAGGTGACATTTTGGCTCTGATTTTACTGTTTCCATGCCTTGTACTTTAACGAACTCCTCCTTGGGATTTGGTCCCATAAACTTCAAATTTGGTCAGTGTCAACTACACCCTTGTGCCATGTTAAATTGCGGAGCTTTTGAGTTTTCACAATACTATGAGGCCGTGGCGCCATGGCGAATTTCGATGACTCGCCATGAAAATCTTATTGCCTCTCATTTTGTCATACATTTTCTGACCTTGACCAAAGTGAACACATATGATAAGGCTCCGCCCCTGAACATATTTCAACTGCCATATTTGACACGAAGGACAGCGCCACCTAGTGGGAACAGGAAATGTCATGTTTTACACTTTGGGGTACAGTATAGTGATGGGTGACATCTGCAGCCTCAAATTTCTCCAGGAAAGCCTTAAGGAGTTGGTCTTGGGTTACAGTGAAAACTGTGAGTTTTCGCGAAAGGGTGTGACCCCAGCAGCATGGCGAACTTTGATGTCACGCCATGAAGAAACAAATTAGTATAACTCAATGAAATCCAGTCTGATCAGTACCAGACTTTACAGGCATGATGTCAGACCCGCCCTGAACAGATTGATGTGCCCATTGTCGGAAATACGGACAGCGCCACCTAGTGGCAACAGGAAATGTCATGGCTTTAATTTTGTTGTACTGATTTTCACAGGTTCATCGTGGCCACCTCAAAAGCGGTGAATATCCCCATCAGTCCCTCGTGATGCTTCAGTGCAAAAATTGTGAGTTTAAACTGAACGGCGCACCCTGGTGACAACGCTGTTCAACATGAAAGATGAAGTGGCTTTTGAGGGTCTTGGCAAGTTTATAGAGGCTTGAAATTTGGCACACACCTCCAAATGGATGAAGGCTTTGTTGGCATGTGATCATTTTCCTTGAATAGCGCAAAATGGCTCCACAGCGCCCCCTACAATATTTCAAAACATCAGCCCCTGCTCTGTGTTTCATCTATGAGTCTGACACTTGGTAAGCTTGTGTAAGATATCAAGATGTACAAAAAAGTCTCTTGGAGCAATATCCCAAATCCAACAGGAAGTCAGCCATTTTAAAATTAATGTGTAATTTTGATGACATTTTCCCCCCTTTTCAGGCCTCATACTTTGACGAACTCCTCCAAGGGATTTCATCATATTGAAGCATTCTTCAGTGTGTAGAATCTAAAGACCTTTGTGATGTTAAATTGCGAAGCTTTTTCCGTTCAGGGAAACGGGGTGGTCATGGCGGCACGTAGAGTTTCAATCACTCGCAAAAAGCAGTAATCTGCTGTCACTAAAAAACACAATGTCCAATCTCTCCCAAAGGTCGCAGGTGTGATGAGACTCGAGCTTGGAAATGTTTGTTATGCTATTTGTCAATAATGGTTAGAGCGCCACCTAGTGGGACGACTATAATCCTGGTTGAATAAGATGAAATGTTAGCTGGTGATTAAAAGCATGAAATCCATCAATGTGACATCACATCGGACGTGCCGGTTTGAGGTGTTGGCAGTGGCTCGACGTGCCGGGGGTGCGAGGGCCCTCATAACGCTGCTTGCAGCTTTAATTATTATTATTATTATTATTCCGGCAAATGAATCGGCCTTTTGAGGGCCTAAACATGCTCGAAAACTCATGAAATTTTGCGCACGCGTCAGGTCTGGTGAAAATTTACGTATTTTAATGTTCTCAGACATGGCCAGGGAAAATTAGCTCAGTAGCGCCACCTAGAAAAATGAAAAACGCGAGCCCCCGGTATGGGTATGGCCTACAAGTTTGAAAGTCGGTACACCTATATAACGTTCAGAGTCGAACAAAAAAGTCTATTATGGCAATGTCCTAAACCCAACAGGAAGTCCGCCATTTTGGATTGAAGGTGACATTTTGGCTATGATTTTACTGTTTCCATGCCTTGTACTTTAACGAACTCCTCCTTGGGATTTGGTCCTATAAACTTCAAATTTGGACAGTGTCAACTACACCCTTGTGCCATGTTAAATTGCGGAGCTTTTGAGTTTTCACAATACTATGAGGCCGTGGCGCCATGGCGAATTTCGATGACTCGCCATGAAAATCTTATTGCCTCTCATTTTGTCATACATTTTCTGACCTTGACCAAAGTGAACACATATGATAAGGCTCCACCCCTGAACATATTTCAACTGCCATATTTGACATCAAGGACAGCGCCACCTAGTGGGAACAGGAAATGTCATGTTTTACACTTTGGGGTACAGTATAGTGATGGGTGACATCTGCAGCCTCAAATTTCTCCAGGAAAGCCTTAAGGAGTTGGTCTTGGGTTACAGTGAAAACTGTGACTTTTCACGAAAGGGTGTGACCCCAGCAGCATGGCGAACTTTGATGTCACGCCATGAAGAAACAAATTAGTATAACTCAATGAAATCCAGTCTGATCAGTACCAGACTTTACAGGCATGATGTCAGACCCGCCCTGAACAGATTGATGTGCCCATTGTCGGAAATACGGACAGCGCCACCTAGTGGCAACAGGAAATGTCATGGCTTTAATTTTGTTGTACTGATTTTCACAGGTTCATCGTGGCCACCTCAAAAGCGCTGAATATCACCATCAGTCCCTCGTGATGCTTCAGTGCAAAAATTGTGACTTTAAACTGAACGGCGCACCCTGGTGGCAACGCGGTCCACCATGAAAGATGAAGTGGCTTTTGAGGGGCTTGGAAAGTTCATAGAGGCTTGAAATTTGGAACACACCTCCAATGTGACGAGGGCTTTGTTGTCATGTGGTCATTTTCATTGAATTGCGAGAAATGACTCGACAGCGCCCCCTACAAAATTTCAAATTATTAGCCCCAGCTCTGTGTTTTATGTATGAGTCTGAAACCTGGTAAGCTCATGGAAGATATTAAGATGTACAAAAAAGTCTCTTGGAGCAATATCCAAAATCCAACAGGAAGTCAGCCATTTTAAAATTAATGTGTAATTTTGGCGACATTTTCCCATCTTTTCAGGCACCGTACTTTGACGAACTCCTCCAAGGGATTTCATCAGATTGGACCGATCTGCAGCTTGTGGAATCTAAAGACCTTTGTGATGTTAAATTGCGAAGCTTTTTACATTCAGGGAAACGGGGTGGTTATGGCGGCACTTAGAGTTTGAATCACTCTCCAAAAAGCAGTAATCTGCTGTCACTCAAAAACACAATGTCCAATCTCTCCCAAACGTCTCAGGTGTGATGAGACTCGAGCTCGGAAATGTTTGGTATGCCAATTGTCGGTAATAGTTAGAGCGCAACCTATTGGGACGACTATAATCATGGTTCAATGAGATGAAATGTTATCTGGTGGTTAAATGCATGAATTCCATCAATGTGACATCAGATCGGACGTGCTGGTTTTAGGTGTTGGGCGTGGCTCGACACGCCGGGGTGCGAGGGCCCTCATAACGCTGCTTGCAGCTTTAATTATTATTAGGGCCCGAGCACTGACAGTGCGAAGGCCCTATTGTAATTGCTCTGTTTATTATTATTATTATTATTATTATTATTATTATTATTATTTCGGCAAATGAATTGGCCGTTTTAGGGCCTAAACATGCTCGAAAACTCATGAAATTTTGCACACGCGTCAGGTCTGGTGAAAATTTACGTATTTTAATGTTCTCAGACATGGCCAGGGAAAATTAGCTCAGTAGCGCCACCTAGAAAAATGAAAAACGCGAGCCCCCGGTATGGGTATGACCTACATGTTTGAAAGTCGGTACACCTATATAATGTTCAGAGTCGAACAAAAAAGTCTATTATGGCAATGTCCTAAACCCAACAGGAAGTCCGCCATTTTGGATTGAAGGTGACATTTTGGCTCTGATTTTACCATTTCCATGCCTCGAACTTTGACGAACTCCTCCTTGGGGTTTGATTTCATAACCTTCATATTTGGTCAGTGCCAACTACACCCTTATGCCATGTTAAATTGCGGAGCTTTTGAGTTTTCACAATACTATGAGGCCGTGGCGCCATGGCGAATTTCGATGACTCGCCATGAAAATCTTATTGCCTCTCATTCTGTCATACATGTTCCGATCTGGACCAAAGAGCACACATATGATAAGGCTCCACCCCTGAACATATTTTAACTGCCATATTTGACATCAAGGACAGCGCCACCTAGTGGGAACAGGAAATGTCATGTTTTACACTTTGGGGTACAGTATTGTGATGGGTGACATCTGCAGCCTCAAATTTCTCCAGGAAAGCCTTAAGGAGTTGGTCTTGGGTTACAGTGAAAACTGTGACTTTTCGCAAAAGGGTGTGACACCAGCGGCATGGCGAACTTTGATGTCACGCCATGAAGAAACAAATTAGTATAACTCAATGAAATCCAGTCTGATCAGTACCAGACTTTACAGGCATGATGTCAGACCCGCCCTGAACAGATTGATGTGCCCATTGTCGGGAATACGGACAGCGCCACCTAGTGGCAACAGGAAATGTCATGGCTTTAATTTTGTTGTACTGATTTTCACAGGTTCATCGTGGCCACCTCAAAAGCGGAGAATATCACCATCAGTCCCTCGTGATGCTTCAGTGCAAAAATTGTGACTTTAAACTGAACGGCGCACCCTGGTGGCAACGCGGTCCACCATGAAAGATGAAGTGGCTTTTGAGGGGCTTGGAAAGTTTATAGAGGCTTGAAATTTGGCACACACCTCCAATGTGATGAAGGCTTTGTTGTTATGTGATCATTTTCATTGAATAGCGCAAAATGGCTCCACAGCGCCCCCTACAATATTTCAAAACATCAGCCCCAGCTCTGTGTTTTATGTATGAGTCTGAAACCTGGTAAGCTTATAGGAGATATCAAGATGTACAAAAAAGTCTCTTGGAGCAATATCCCAAATCCAACAGGAAGTCAGCCATTTTAAAATGAATGTGCAATTTTGGCAACATTTTGCCCTCTTTCCAGGCACCCTTCTTTGACGAACTCCTCCAAGGGATTTCATCAGATTGAACCAATCTCCAGTGTGAGGAATCTAAAGACCTTTGTGATGTTAAATTGCGAAGGTTTTTACGTTCAGGGAAACGGGGTTGTCATGGCGGCACGTGGAGTTTCAATCACTCGCCAAAAAGCAGTAATCTGCTGTCACTCAAAGACACAATGTCCAATCTCTCCAAAAGCTCATAGGAGTGATGAGACTCGAGCTCAGAAATGTTTATTATGTCATTTGTACATAATGGTTAGAGCGCCACCTAGTGGAACGACTAACTAATCATGAATGAATGAGTTGAAATGTTAGCTGGTGGTTAAATGCATGAATTCCATCAATGTGACATCAGATCCGAGGTGCTGGTTGTAGGTGTTGGGAGTAGCTCGACGCGATGGGGTGCGAGGGCCCTCATAACGCTGCTTGCAGCTTTAATTAGGGCCCGAGCACCGAGAGTGCGAAGGCCCTATTGTATCTGCTCCGTTTCTTATTATTATTATTATTATTATTATTATTATTATTCAGGCGAAACAAGGGCCTTTTTGAGGGCCTAAACATGCTCAAAAACTCATGAAATTTTGCACACATGCCAGGTCTGGTGAAAAATTTTGTATTTTAATGGTTTTACATATGAGCACTGGGAAATGGCTCTACAGCGCCACCTATGCCTTGTTAAATGCAGCCCTACGACCACATCGTTTGAGCTACATGTATGAAATTTGGCACACATGTGTATCATGCCAAGACGAACAAAAAAGTCAGTGGGCCCATTGACGCAAACCCAACAGGAAGTCCGCCATTTGGAAGAGAAGGTGACATTTTGGCTCTAATTTTGCCATTTCCATGCCTCGAACTTTTGCGAACTCCTCCTTGGGGTTTGATTTCATAACCTTCATATTTGGTCAGTGTCAACTACACCCTTGTGCCATGTTAAATTGCGGAGCTTTTGAGTTTTCACAATACGGTGAGGCCGTGGCGCCATGGCGAATTTCGATGACTCGCCATGAAAATCTTATTGCCTCTCATTTTGTCATACATTTTCTGACCTTGACCAAAGTGAACACATATGATAAGGCTCCACCCCTGAACATATTTCAACTGCCATATTTGACACCAGGGACAGCGCCACCTAGTGGGAACAGGAAATGTCATGTTTTACACTTTGGGGTACAGTATTGTGATGGGTGACATCTGCAGCCTCAAATTTCTCCAGGAAAGCCTTAAGGAGTTGGTCTTGGGTTACAGTGAAAACTGTGACTTTTCACGAAAGGGTGTGACCCCAGCAGCATGGCGAACTTTGATGTCACGCCATGAAGAAACAAATTAGTATAACTCAATGAAATCCAGTCTGATCAGTACCAGACTTTACAGGCATGATGTCAGACCCGCCCTGAACAAATTGATATGCCCATTGTCGGAAATACGGACAGCGCCACCTAGTGGGAACAGGAAATGTCATGGCTTTAACTTTGTTGTACTGATTTTCACAGGTTGATCGTGGCCACCTCAAAAGCGGTGAATATCACCATCAGTCCCTCGTGATGCTTCAGTGCAAAAATTGTGACTTTAAACTGAACGGCGCACCCTGGTGGCAACGCAGTTCATCATGAAAGATGAAGTGGCTTTTGAGGGGCTTGGAAAGTTTATAGAGGCTTGAAATTTGGCACACACCTCCAAATGGATGAAAGCATTGTTGTTATGTAACCATTTTCCTTGAATAGCGCAAAATGGCTCCACAGCGCCCCCTACAATATTTCAAAACATCAGCCCCTGCTCTGTGTTTCATCTATGGGTCTGACACTTGGTAAGCTTGTGTAAGATATCAAGATGTACAAAAAAGTCTCTTGGAGCAATATCCCAAATCCAACAGGAAGTCAGCCATTTTAAAATTAATGTGTAATTTTGATGACATTTTCCCCTCTTTTCAGGCTTCATACTTTGACGAACTCCTCCAAGGGATTTCATCATATTGAAGCATTCTTCAGTGTGTAGAATCTAAAGACCTTTGTGATGTTAAATTGCGAAGCTTTTTCCGTTCAGGGAAACGGGGTGGTCATGGCGGCACGTAGAGTTTCAATCACTCGCAAAAAGCAGTAATCTGCTGTCACTAAAAAACACAATGTCCAATCTCTCCCAAAGGTCGCAGGTGTGATGAGACTCGAGCTTGGAAATGTTTGTTATGCTATTTGTCAATAATGGTTAGAGCGCCACCTAGTGGCATGACTATAATCCTGGTTGAATAAGATGAAATGTTAGCTGGTGATTAAAAGCATGAAATCCATCAATGTGACATCACATCGGACATGCCGGTTTGAGGTGTTGGCAGTGGCTCGACGTGCCGGGGGTGCGAGGGCCCTCATAACGCTGCTTGCAGCTTTAATTAGGGCCCGAGCACCGAGAGTGCGAAGGCCCTATTGTATCTGCTCCGTTTCTTATTATTATTATTATTATTATTATTATTATTATTATTATTATTATTATTATTATTATTATTATTATTATTCACCCCAAACAAGGGCCTTTTTGAGGGCCTAAACATGCTCAAAAACTCATGAAATTTTGCACACATGCCAGGTCTGGTGAAAAATTTTGTATTTTAATGGTTTTACATATGAGCACTCGGAAATGGCTCTACAGCGCCACCTATGCCTTGTTAAATGCAGCCCTACGACCACATCGTTTGAGCTACATGTATGAAATTTGGCACACATGTGTATCATGCCAAGACGAACAAAAAAGTCTGGGGGCCCATTGACGCAAACCCAACAGGAAGTCCGCCATTTGGAAGAGAAGGTGACATTTTGGCTCTAATTTTGCCATTTCCATGCCTCGAACTTTTGCGAACTCCTCCTTGGGGTTTCATTTCTTAACCTTCAAATTTGGACAGTGTCAACTACACCCTTGTGCCATGTTAAATTGCGGAGCTTTTGAGTTTTCACAATACTATGAGGCCGTGGCGCCATGGCGAATTTCGATGACTCGCCATGAAAATCTTATTGCCTCTCATTTTGTCATACATTTTCTGACCTTGACCAAAGTGAACACATATGATAAGGCTCCACCCCTGAACATATTTCAACTGCCATATTTGACCTCAAGGACAGCGCCACCTAGTGGGAACAGGAAATGTCATGTTTTACACTTTGGGGTACAGTATAGTGATGGGTGACATCTGCAGCCTCAAATTTCTCCAGGAAAGCCTTAAGGAGTTGGTCTTGGGTTACAGTGAAAACTGTGAGTTTTCGCGAAAGGGTGTGACCCCAGCAGCATGGCGAACTTTGATGTCACGCCATGAAGAAACAAATTAGTATAACTCAATGAAATCCAGTCTGATCAGTACCAGACTTTACAGGCATGATGTCAGACCCGCCCTGAACAGATTGATATGCCCATTGTCGGAAATACGGACAGCGCCACCTAGTGGGAACAGGAAATGTCATGGCTTTAACTTTGTTGTACTGATTTTCACAGGTTGATCGTGGCCACCTCAAAAGCGGTGAATATCACCATCAGTCCCTTGTGATGCTTCAGTGCAAAAATTGTGACTTTAAACTGAACGGCGCACCCTGGTGGCAACGCGGTTCACCATGAAAGATGAAGTGGCTTTTGAGGGGCTTGGAAAGTTTAAAAAGTCTTGAAATTTGGCACACACCTCCAATGTGGTTAAGGCTTTGTTGTTATGTGATCATTTTCATTGAATATCCCAAAATGGCTCCACAGCGCCCCCTACAAAATTTCAAAATCACAGCCCCTGCTCTGTGTTTTATGTATGAGTCTGAAACCTGGTAAGCTTATAGGTGATACCAAGATGTACAAAAAAGTCTCTTGGAGCAATATCCCAAATCCAACAGGAAGTCAGCCATTTTAAAATTAATGTGCAATTTTGGCAACATTTTCCCCTCTTTCCAGGCATCGTTCTTTGACGAACTCCTCCAAGGGATTTCATCATATTGCACTATTCTTCAGTGTGTGGAATCCAAAGACCTTTGTGTTGTTAAATTGCGAAGCTTTTTACGTTCAGGGAAACGGGGTGGTTATGGCGGCACGTAGACTCTCAATCACTCGCCAAAACGCAGTAATATGCTGTCACTCAAAAACACAATGTCCAATCTCACCCAAAGGTCGCAGGCATAATGAGACTCGAGTTCGGAAATGTTTGTTATGCCATTTGTACATAATGGTTAGAGTGCCACCTAGTGGAACGACTAGCTAATCATGAATGAATGAGTTGAAATGTTAGCTGGTGGTTAAATGCATGAATTCCATCAATGTGACATCGATCGGACGTGCTGGTTTTAGGTGTTGGGTGTGGCTCGACGCGCCGGGGGTGCGAGGGCCCTCATAACGCTGCTTGCAGCTTTAATTATTATTATTATTATTATTCACCCCAAACAAGGGCCTTTTTGAGGGCCTAAACATGCTCAAAAACTCATGAAATTTTGCACACATGCCAGGTCTGGTGAAAAATTTTGTATTTTAATGGTTTTACATATGAGCACTGGGAAATGGCTCTAGAGCGCCACCTATGCCTTGTTAAATGCAGCCCTACGACCACATCGTTTGAGCTACATGTATGAAATTTGGCACACATGTGTATCATGCCAAGACGAACAAAAAAGTCTTGGGCCCATTGACGCAAACCCAACAGGAAGTCCGCCATTTGGAAGAGAATGTGACATTTTGGCTCTAATTTTGCCATTTCCATGCCTTGTACTTTAACGAACTCCTCCTTGGGATTTGGTCCTATAAGCTTCAAATTTGGACAGTGTCAACTACACCCTTGTGCCATGTTAAATTGCGGAGCTTTTGAGTTTTCACAATACTATGAGGCCGTGGCGCCATGGCGAATTTCGATGACTCGCCATGAAAATCTTATTGCCTCTCATTTTGTCATACATTTTCTGACCTTGACCAAAGTGAACACATATGATAAGGCTCCACCCCTGAACATATTTCAACTGCCATATTTGACATGAAGGACAGCGCCACCTAGTGGGAACAGGAAATGTCATGTTTTACACTTTGGGGTACAGTATAGTGATGGGTGACATCTGCAGCCTCAAATTTCTCCAGGAAAGCCTTAAGGAGTTGGTCTTGGGTTACAGTGAAAACTGTGAGTTTTCGCGAAAGGTTGTGACCCCAGCAGCATGGCGAACTTTGATGTCACGCCATGAAGAAACAAATTAGTATAACTCAATGAAATCCAGTCTGATCAGTACCAGACTTTACAGGCATGATGTCAGACGCGCCCTGAACAGATTGATGTGCCCATTGTCGGAAATACGGACAGCGCCACCTAGTGGCAACAGGAAATGTCATGGCTTTAATTTTGTTGTACTGATTTTCACAGGTTCATCTTGGCCACCTCAAAAGCGGTGAATATCACCATCAGTCCCTCGTGATGCTTCAGTGCAAAAATTGTGACTTTAAACTGAACGCCGCACCCTGGTGGCAACGCTGTTCACGATGAAAGATGAAGTGGCTTTTGAGGGTCTTGGCAAGTTTATAGAGGCTTGAAATTTGGCGCACACCTCCAATGTGACGAAGGCTTTGTTGTTATGTGATCATTTTCATTGAATATCCCAAAATGGCTCCACAGCGCCCCCTACAAAATTTCAAAACCACAGCCCCAGCTCTGTGTTTTATGTATGAATCTGAAACCTGGTAGGCTTATAGGAGATATCAAGATGTACAAAAAAGTCTCTTGGAGCAATATCCCAAATCCAACAGGAAGTCAGCCATTTTAAAATTCATGTGTAATTTTGGCGACATTTTCTCCTCTTTTCAGGCTTCATACTTTGACGAACTCCTCCAAGGGATTTCATCATATTGAACCATTCTCCAGTGTGTGGAATCTAAAGACCTTTGTGATGTTAAATTGCGAAGCTTTTTACGTCCAGGGAAACGGGGTGGTTATGGCGGCACTTAGAGTTTGAATCACTCGCCAAAAAGCAGTAATCTGCTGTCACTCAAAAACACAATGTCCAATCTCTCCCATACGTCTCAGGTGTGATGAGACTCGAGCTTGGAAGTGTTTGTTATGCCATTTGTCAGTAATGGTTAGAGCGCCACCTAGTGGGACGACTATAATGATGATTGAATGAGATGAAATGTTAGCTGGTGATTAAATGCATGAATTCCATCAATGTGACATCAGATCGGAGGTGCTGGTTGTAGGTGTTGGGCGTGGCTCGACGCGATGGGGTGCGAGGGCCCTCATAACGCTGCTTGCAGCTTTAATTAGGGCCCGAGCACTGATAGTGCGAAGGCCCTATTGTAATTGCTCCGTTTATTATTATTATTATTATTATTATTATTATTATTATTCCGGCAAATGAATCGGCCTTTTGAGGGCCTAAACATGCTCGAAAACTCATGAAATTTTGCACACGCGTCAGGTCTGGTGAAAATTTACGTATTTTAATGTTCTCAGACATGGCCAGGGAAAATTAGCTCAGTAGCGCCACCTAGAAAAATGAAAAACGCGAGCCCCCGGTATGGGTATGACCTACATGTTTGAAAGTCGGTACACCTATATAACGTTCAGAGTCGAACAAAAAAGTCTATTATGGCAATGTCCTAAACCCAACAGGAAGTCCGCCATTTTGGATTGAAGGTGACATTTTTGGCCTGATTTTACCGTTTCCATGCCTTGTACTTTAACGAACTCCTCCTTGGGATTTGGTCCTATAAACTTCAAATTTGGACAGTGTCAACTACACCCTTGTGCCATGTTAAATTGCGGAGCTTTTGAGTTTTCACAATACTATGAGGCCGTGGCGCCATGGCGAATTTCGATGACTCGCCATGAAAATCTTATTGCCTCTCATTTTGTCATACATTTTCTGACCTTGACCAAAGTGAACACATATGATAAGGCTCCACCCCTGAACATATTTCAACTGCCATATTTGACATCAAGGACAGCGCCACCTAGTGGGAACAGGAAATGTCATGTTTTACACTTTGGGGTACAGTATAGTGATGGGTGACATCTGCAGCCTCAAATTTCTCCAGGAAAGCCTTAAGGAGTTGGTCTTGGGTTACAGTGAAAACTGTGAGTTTTCGCGAAAGGGTGTGACCCCAGCAGCATGGCGAACTTTGATGTCACGCCATGAAGAAACAAATTAGTATAACTCAATGAAATCCAGTCTGATCAGTACCAGACTTTACAGGCATGATGTCAGACCCGCCCTGAACAGATTGATGTGCCCATTGTCGGAAATACGGACAGCGCCACCTAGTGGCAACAGGAAATGTCATGGCTTTAACTTTGTTGTACTGATTTTCACAGGTTGATCGTGGCCACCTCAAAAGCGGTGAATATCACCATCAGTCCCTCGTGATGCTTCAGTGCAAAAATTGTGACTTTAAACTGAACGGCGCACCCTGGTGGCAACGCGGTTCATCATGAAAGATGAAGTGGCTTTTGAGGGGCTTGGAAAGTTTATAGAGGCTTGAAATTTGGCACACACCTCCAAATGGATGAAGGCATTGTTGTTATGTAACCATTTTCCTTGAATAGCGCAAAATGGCTCCACAGCGCCCCCTACAATATTTCAAAACATCAGCCCCTGCTCTGTGTTTCATCTATGAGTCTGACACTTGGTAAGCTTGTGTAAGATATCAAGATGTACAAAAAAGTCTCTTGGAGCAATATCCCAAATCCAACAGGAAGTCAGCCATTTTAAAATGAATGTGTAATTTTGATGACATTTTCCCCCCTTTTCAGGCCTCATACTTTGACGAACTCCTCCAAGGGATTTCATCATATTGAAGCATTCTTCAGTGTGTAGAATCTAAAGACCTTTGTGATGTTAAATTGCGAAGCTTTTTCCGTTCAGGGAAACGGGGTGGTCATTGCGGCACGTAGAGTTTCAATCACTCGCAAAAAGCAGTAATCTGCTGTCACTAAAAAACACAATGTCCAATCTCTCCCAAAGGTCGCAGGTGTGATGAGACTCGAGCTTGGAAATGTTTGTTATGCTATTTGTCAATAATGGTTAGAGCGCCACCTAGTGGCATGACTATAATCCTGGTTGAATAAGATGAAATGTTAGCTGGTGATTAAAAGCATGAAATCCATCAATGTGACATCACATCGGACGTGCCGGTTTGAGGTGTTGGCAGTGGCTCGACGTGCCGGGGGTGCGAGGGCCCTCATAACGCTGCTTGCAGCTTTAATTAGGGCCCGAGCACCGAGAGTGCGAAGGCCCTATTGTATCTGCTCCGTTTCTTATTATTATTATTATTATTATTATTATTATTATTATTATTATTATTCAGGCGAAACAAGGGCCTTTTTGAGGGCCTAAACATGCTCAAAAACTCATGAAATTTTGCACACATGCCAGGTCTGGTGAAAAATTTTGTATTTTAATGGTTTTACATATGAGCACTGGGAAATGGCTCTAGAGCGCCACCTATGCCTTGTTAAATGCAGCCCTACGACCACATCGTTTGAGCTACATGTATGAAATTTGGCACACATATGTATCATGCCAAGACGAACAAAAAAGTCTGTGGGCCCATTGACGCAAACCCAACAGGAAGTCCGCCATTTGGAAGAGAAGGTGACATTTTGGCTCTAATTTTGCCATTTCCATGCCTCGAACTTTTGCGAACTCCTCCTTGGGGTTTGATTTCATAACCTTCATATTTGGTCAGTGTCAACTACACCCTTGTGCCATGTTAAATTGCGGAGCTTTTGAGTTTTCACAATACTATGAGGCCGTGGCGCCATGGCGAATTTCGATGACTCGCCATGAAAATCTTATTGCCTCTCATTTTGTCATACATTTTCTGACCTTGACCAAAGTGAACACATATGATAAGGCTCCACCCCTGAACATATTTCAACTGCCATATTTGACACCAGGTACAGCGCCACCTAGTGGGAACAGGAAATGTCATGTTTTACACTTTGGGGTACAGTATTGTGATGGGTGACATCTGCAGCCTCAAATTTCTCCAGGAAAGCCTTAAGGAGTTGGTCTTGGGTTACAGTGAAAACTGTGACTTTTCACGAAAGGGTGTGACCCCAGCAGCATGGCGAACTTTGATGTCACGCCATGAAGAAACAAATTAGTATAACTCAATGAAATCCAGTCTGATCAGTACCAGACTTTACAGGCATGATGTCAGACCCGCCCTGAACAGATTGATGTGCCCATTGTCGGAAATACGGACAGCGCCACCTAGTGGCAACAGGAAATGTCATGGCTTTAATTTTGTTTTACTGATTTTCACAGGTTCATCGTGGCCACCTCAAAAGCGGTGAATATCAACATCAGTCCCTCGTGATGCTTCAGTGCAAAAATTGTGACTTTAAACTGAACGGTGCACCCTGTTGGTAACGCGGTTCACCATGAAAGATGAAGTGGCTTTTGAGGGGCTTGGAAAGTTTATAGAGGCTTGAAATTTGGCACACACCTCCAAATGGATGAAGGCTTTGTTGTCATGTGATCATTTTCATTGAATAGCGCGAAATGGCTCCACAGCGCCCCCTACAATATTTCAAAACATCAGCCCCTGCTCTGTGTTTCATCTATGAGTCTGACACTTGGTAAGCTTGTGTAAGATATCAAGATGTACAAAAAAGTCTCTTGGAGCAATATCCCAAATCCAACAGGAAGTCAGCCATTTTAAAATTAATGTGTAATTTTGATGACATTTTCCCCCCTTTTCAGGCCTCATACTTTGACGAACTCCTCCAAGGGATTTCATCATATTGAAGCATTCTTCAGGGTGTAGAATCTAAAGACCTTTGTGATGTTAAATTGCGAAGCTTTTTCCGTTCAGGGAAACGGGGTGGTCATGGCGGCACGTAGAGTTTCAATCACTCGCAAAAAGCAGTAATCTGCTGTCACTAAAAAACACAATGTCCAATCTCTCCCAAAGGTCGCAGGTGTGATGAGACTCGAGCTTGGAAATGTTTGTTATGCTATTTGTCAATAATGGTTAGAGCGCCACCTAGTGGCATGACTATAATCCTGGTTGAATAAGATGAAATGTTAGCTGGTGATTAAAAGCATGAAATCCATCAATGTGACATCACATCGGACGTGCCGGTTTGAGGTGTTGGCAGTGGCTCGACGTGCCGGGGGTGCGAGGGCCCTCATAACGCTGCTTGCAGCTTTAATTATTATTATTATTATTATTCACCCCAAACAAGGGCCTTTTTGAGGGCCTAAACATGCTCAAAAACTCATGAAATTTTGCACACATGCCAGGTCTGGTGAAAAATTTTGTATTTTAATGGTTTTACATATGAGCACTGGGAAATGGCTCTACGGCGCCACCTATGCCTTGTTAAATGCAGCCCTACGACCACATAGTTTGAGCTACATGTATGAAATTTGGCACACATGTGTATCATGCCAAGACGAACAAAAAAGTCAGTGGGCCCATTGACGCAAACCCAACAGGAAGTCCGCCATTTGGAAGAGAAGGTGACATTTTGTCTCTAATTTTGCCATTTCCATGCCTCGAACTTTAACGAACTCCTCCTTGGCATTTGGTCCTATAAGCTTCAAATTTGGACAGTGTCAACTACACCCTTGTGCCATGTTAAATTGCGGAGCTTTTGAGTTTTCACAATACTATGAGGCCGTGGCGCCATGGCGAATTTCGATGACTCGCCATGAAAATCTTATTGCCTCTCATTCTGTCATACATGTTCCGATCTGGACCAAAGAGCACACATATGATAAGGCTCCACCCCTGAACATATTTCAACTGCCATATTTGACATCAAGGACAGCGCCACCTAGTGGGAACAGGAAATGTCATGTTTTACACTTTGGGGTACAGTATAGTGATGGGTGACATCTGCAGCCTCAAATTTCTCCAGGAAAGCCTTAAGGAGTTGGTCTTGGGTTACAGTGAAAACTGTGACTTTTCGCAAAAGGGTGTGACCCCAGCAGCATGGTGAACTTTGATGTCACGCCATGAAGAAACAAATTAGTATAACTCAATGAAATCCAGTCTGATCAGTACCAGACTTTACAGGCATGATGTCAGACCCGTCCTGAACAGATTGATGTGCCCATTGTCGGAAATACGGACAGCGCCACCTAGTGGGAACAGGAAATGTCATGGCTTTAATTTTGTTGTACTGATTTTCACAGGTTCATCGTGGCCACCTCAAAAGCGGTGAATATCACCATCCGTCCCTCGTGATGCTTCAGTGCAAAAATTGTGACTTTAAACTGAACGGCGCACCCTGGTGGCAACGCTGTTCACGATGAAAGATGAAGTGGCTTTTGAGGGTCTTGGCAAGTTTATAGAGGCTTGAAAATTGGCACACACCTCCAATGTGACGAAGGCTTTGTTGTCATGTGATCATTTTTATTGAATATCCCAAAATGGCTCCACAGCGCCCCCTACAAAATTTCAAAACCACAGCCCCAGCTCTGTGTTTTATGTATGAATCTGAAACCTGGTAGGCTTATAGGAGATATCAAGATGTACAAAAAAGTCTCTTGAAGCAATATCCCAAATCCAACAGGAAGTCAGCCATTTTAAAATTAATGTGCAATTTTGGCAACATTTTCCCCTCTTTTCAGGCATCGTTCTTTGACGAACTCCTCCAAGGGATTTCATCAGATTGAACTATTCTTCAGTGTGTGGAATCCAAAGACCTTTGTGTTGTTAAATTGCGAAGCTTTTTACGTTCAGGGAAACGGGGTGGTCATGGCGGCACGTGGAGTGTGAATCACTCTCCAAAAAGCAGTAATCTGCTGTCACTCAAAAACACAATGTCCAATCTCTCCCAAACGTCTCAGGTGTGATGAGACTCGAGCTCGGAAATGTTTGGTATGCCATTTGTCGGTAATAGTTAGAGCGCCACCTATTGGGACGACTATAATCATGGTTCAATGAGATGAATTGTTAGCTGGTGGTTAAATGCATGAATTCCATCAATGTGACATCAGATCGGACGTGCTGGTTTTAGGTGTTGGGCGTGGCTCGACGTGCCGGGGGTGCGAGGGCCCTCATAACGCTGCTTGCAGCTTTAATTAGGGCCCGAGCACTGAGAGTGCGAAGGCCCTATTGTATCTGCTCCGTTTCTTATTATTATTATTATTATTATTAGGGCCCGAGCACCGAGAGTGCGAAGGCCCTATTGTATCTGCTCCGTTTCTTATTATTATTATTATTATTATTATTATTATTATTATTATTATTATTATTATTATTATTATTATTATTATTATTCACCCCAAACAAGGGCCTTTTTGAGGGCCTAAACATGCTCAAAAACTCATGAAATTTTGCACACATGCCAGGTCTGGTGAAAAATTTTGTATTTTAATGGTTTTACATATGAGCACTGGGAAATGGCTCTACAGCGCCACCTATGCCTTGTTAAATGCAGCCCTACGACCACATCGTTTGAGCTACATGTATGAAATTTGGCACACATGTGTATCATGCCAAGACGAACAAAAAAGTCTGTGGGCCCATTGACGCAAACCCAACAGGAAGTCCGCCATTTGGAAGAGAAGGTGACATTTTGGCTCTAATTTTGCCATTTCCATGCCTCGAACTTTTGCGAACTCCTCCTTGGGGTTTCATTTCATAACCTTCAAATTTGGACAGTGTCAACTACACCCTTGTGCCATGTTAAATTGCGGAGCTTTTGAGTTTTCACAATACTATGAGGCCGTGGCGTCATGGCGAATTTCGATGACTCGCCATGAAAATCTTATTGCCTCTCATTTTGTCATACATTTTCTGACCTTGACCAAAGTGAACACATATGATAAGGCTCCACCCCTGAACATATTTCAACTGCCATATTTGACACCAGGGACAGCGCCACCTAGTGGGAACAGGAAATGTCATGTTTTACACTTTGGGGTACAGTATAGTGATGGGTGACATCTGCAGCCTCAAATTTCTCCAGGAAAGCCTTAAGGAGTTGGTCTTGGGTTACAGTGAAAACTGTGAGTTTTCACAAAAGGGTGTGACCCCAGCAGCATGGCGAACTTTGATGTCACGCCATGAAGAAACAAATTAGTATAACTCAATGAAATCCAGTCTGATCAGTACCAGACTTTACAGGCATGATGTCAGACCCGCCCTGAACAGATTGATGTGCCCATTGTCGGAAATACGGACAGCGCCACCTAGTGGGAACAGGAAATGTCATGGCTTTCATTTTGTTGTACTGATTTTCACAGGTTCATCGTGGCCACCTGAAAAGCGGTGAATATCACCATCAGTCCCTCGTGATGCTTCAGTGCAAAAATTGTGACTTTAAACTGAACGGCGCACCCTGGTGGCAACGCTGTTCACCATGAAAGATGAAGTGGCTTTTGAGGGTCTTGGCAAGTGTATAGAGGCTTGAAATTTGGCACACACCTCCAATGTGACGAAGGCTTTGTTGTCATGTGATAATTTTCATTGAATATCCCAAAATGGCTCCACAGCGCCCCCTACAAAATTTCAAAACCACAGCCCCAGCTCTGTGTTTTATGTATGAATCTGAAACCTGGTAGGCTTATAGGAGATATCAAGATGTACAAAAAAGTCTCTTGGAGCAATATCCCAAATCCAACAGAAAGTCAGCCATTTTAAAATTAATGTGTAATTTTGGCGACATTTTCCCCTCTTTTCAGGCTTCATACTTTGACGAACTCCTCCAAGGGATTTCATCAGATTGGACCGATCTGAAGTTTGTGGAATCTAAAGACCTTTGTGTTGTTAAATTGCGAAGCTTTTTACGTTCAGGGAAACGGGGTGGTTATGGCGGCACGTAGACTCTCAATCACTCGCCAAAACGCAGTAATCTGCTGTTACTCAAAAACACAATGTCCAATCTCACCCAAAGGTCGCAGGCATAATGAGACTCGAGTTCGGAAATGTTTGTTATGCCATTTGTACATAATGGTTAGAGTGCCACCTAGTGGAACGACTAGCTAATCATGAATGAATGAGTTGAAATGTTAGCTGGTGGTTAAATGCATGAATTCCATCAATGTGACATCGATCGGACGTGCTGGTTTTAGGTGTTGGGCGTGGCTCGACGCGCCGGGGGTGCGAGGGCCCTCATAACGCTGCTTGCAGCTTTAATTATTATTATTATTATTATTATTATTATTATTATTATTATTATTCACCCCAAACAAGGGCCTTTTTGAGGGCCTAAACATGCTCAAAAACTCATGAAATTTTGCACACATTCCAGGTCTGGTGAAAAATTTTGTATTTTAATGGTTTTACATATGAGCACTGGGAAATGGCTCTACAGCGCCACCTATGCCTTGTTAAATGCAGCCCTACGACCACATCGTTTGAGCTACATGTATGAAATTTGGCACACATGTGTATCATGCCAAGACGAACAAAAAAGTCTTGGGCCCATTGACGCAAACCCAACAGGAAGTCCGCCATTTGGAAGAGAAGGTGACATTTTGGCTCTAATTTTGCCATTTCCATGCCTCGAACTTTTGCGAACTCCTCCTTGGGGTTTCATTTCATAACCTTCAAATTTGGACAGTGTCAACTACACCCTTGTGCCATGTTAAATTGCGGAGCTTTTGAGTTTTCACAATACTATGAGGCCGTGGCGCCATGGCGAATTTCGATGACTCGCCATGAAAATCTTATTGCCTCTCATTTTGTCATACATTTTCTGACCTTGACCAAAGTGAACACATATGATAAGGCTCCACCCCTGAACATATTTCAACTGCCATATTTGACACCAGGGACAGCGCCACCTAGTGGGAACAGGAAATGTCATGTTTTACACTTTGGGGTACAGTATAGTGATGGGTGACATCTGCAGCCTCAAATTTCTCCAGGAAAGCCTTAAGGAGTTGGTCTTGGGTTACAGTGAAAACTGTGACTTTTCGCAAAAGGGTGTGACCCCAGTAGCATGGCGAACTTTGATGTCACGCCATGAAGAAACAAATTAGTATAACTCAATGAAATCCAGTCTGTTCAGTACCAGACTTTACAGGCATGATGTCAGACCCGCCCTGAACAGATTGATGTGCCCATTGTCGGGAATACGTACAGCGCCACCTAGTGGCAACAGGAAATGTCATGGCTTTAATTTTGTTGTACTGATTTTCACAGGTTCATCGTGGCCACCTCAAAAGCGGTGAATATCAACATCAGTCCCTCGTGATGCTTCAGTGCAAAAATTGTGACTTTAAACTGAACGGCGCACCCTGGTGGCAACGCTGTTCAACATGAAAGATGAAGTGGCTTTTGAGGGGCTTGCAAGTTTATAGAGGCTTGAAATTTGGCCCACACCTCCAAATGGATGAAGGCTTTGTTGTCATGTGATCATTTTCATTGAATAGCGCGAAATTGCTCCACAGCGCCCCCTACAAAATTTCAAAACAACAGCCCCTGCTCTGTGTTTCATCTATGAGTCTGAAACCTGGTAAGCTTATGGAAAATATCAAGATGTACAAAAAAGTCTCTTGGAGCAATATCCCAAATCCAACAGGAAGTCAGCCATTTTAAAATTAATGTGCAATTTTGGCGACATTTTCCCCTCTTTTCAGGCTTCATACTTTGACGAACTCCTCCAAGGGATTTCATCATATTGAACCATTCTCCAGTGTGTGGAATCTAAAGACCTTTGTGATGTTAAATTGCGAAGCTTTTTACGTTCAAGGAAACGGGGTGGTCATGGCGGCACCTGGAGTTTCAATCACTCGCCAAAAAGCAGTAATATGCTGTCACTCAAAGACACAAAGTCCAATCTCTCCCAAAGGTCGCAGGCGTGATGAGACTCGAGCTCGGAAATGTTTGTTATGCCCTTTGTCTATAATGGTTAGAGCGCCACCTAGTGGGACGACTATACTCATGGTTGAACCAAATGAAATGTTAGCTGGTAGTTAAATGCATGAATTCCATCAATGTGACATCAGATCGGACGTGCTGGTTTTAGGTGTTGGGCGTGGCTCGACATGCCAGGGTGCGAGGGCCCTCATAACGCTGCTTGCAGCTTTAATTATTATTATTATTATTCACCCCAAACAAGGGCCTTTTTGAGGGCCTAAACATGCTCAAAAACTCATGAAATTTTGCACACATGCCAGGTCTGGTGAAAAATTTTGTATTTTAATGGTTTTACATATGAGCACTGGGAAATGGCTCTAGAGCGCCACCTATGCCTTGTTAAATGCAGCCCTACGACCACATGGTTTGAGCTACATGTATGAAATTTGGCACACATGTGTATCATGCCAAGACGAACAAAAAAGTCTGTGGGCCCATTGACGCAAACCCAACAGGAAGTCCGCCATTTGGAAGAGAAGGTGACATTTTGGCTCTAATTTTGCCATTTCCATGCCTCGAACTTTTGCGAACTCCTCCTTGGGGTTTCATTTCATAACCTTCAAATTTGGACAGTGTCAACTACACCCTTGTGCCATGTTAAATTGCGGAGCTTTTGAGTTTTCACAATACTATGAGGCCGTGGCGCCATGGCGAATTTCGATGACTCGCCATGAAAATCTTATTGCCTCTCATTTTGTCATACATTTTCTGACCTTGACCAAAGTGAACACATATGATAAGGCTCCACCCCTAAACATATTTCAACTGCCATATTTGACATGAAGGACAGCGCCACCTAGTGGGAACAGGAAATGTCATGTTTTACACTTTGGGGTACAGTATAGTGATGGGTGACATCTGCAGCCTCAAATTTCTCCAGAAAAGCCTTAAGGAGTTGGTCTTGGGTTACAGTGAAAACTGTGACTTTTCGCAAAAGGGTGTGACCCCAGCAGCATGGCGAACTTTGATGTCACGCCATGAAGAAACAAATTAGTATAACTCCATGAAATCCAGTCTGATCAGTACCAGACTTTACAGGCATGAAGTCAGACCCGCCCTGAACAGATTGATGTGCCCATTGTCGGGAATACGGACAGCGCCACCTAGTGGGAACAGGAAATGTCATGGCTTTAATTTTGTTGTACTGATTTTCACAGGTTCATCGTGGCCACCTCAAAAGCGGTGAATATCACCATCAGTCCCTTGTGATGCTTCAGTGCGAAAATTGTGACTTTAAACTGAACGCCGCACCCTGGTGGCAACGCAGTTCACCATGAAAGATGAAGTGGCTTTTGAGGGGCTTGGAAAGTTTAAAAAGTCTTGAAATTTGGCACACACCTCCAATGTGGTTAAGGCTTTGTTGTTATGTGATCATTTTCATTGAATATCCCAAAATGGCTCCACAGCGCCCCCTACAAAATTTCAAAATCACAGCCCCTGCTCTGTGTTTTATGTATGAGTCTGAAACCTGGTAAGCTTATAGGAGATATCAAGATGTACAAAAAAGTCTCTTGGAGCAATATCCCAAATCCAACAGGAAGTCAGCCATTTTAAAATTAATGTGCAATTTTGGCAACATTTTCCCCTCTTTTCAGGCATCGTTCTTTGACGAACTCCTCCAAGGGATTTCATCATATTGCACTATTCTTCAGTGTGTGGAATCCAAAGACCTTTGTGTTGTTAAATTGCGAAGCTTTTTACGTTCAGGGAAACGGGGTGGTTATGGCGGCACGTAGACTCTCAATCACTCGCCAAAACGCAGTAATCTGCTGTTACTCAAAAACACAATGTCCAATCTCACCCAAAGGTCGCAGGCATAATGAGACTCGAGTTCGGAAATGTTTGTTATGCCATTTGTACATAATGGTTAGAGTGCCACCTAGTGGAACGACTAGCTAATCATGAATGAATGAGTTGAAATGTTAGCTGGTGGTTAAATGCATGAATTCCATCAATGTGACATCGATCGGACATGCTGGTTTTAGGTGTTGGGCGTGGCTCGACGCGCCGGGGGTGCGAGGGCCCTCATAACGCTGCTTGCAGCTTTAATTGTCATTATTATTGTTGCAGATGTGTTATATTAGCAGCTTTGTGCATGTGTGTTGGGAACAGTGGTGGTGACTGGGAAGGGCAGATCCCCAGTTTACCCTTGTTGCTTCACATAAATACCCAGAGATTAAATGTAGTTCTGGTTCATTTCATATTTACACTGCCATAAAACCAGTTCACGCACGTTTGGTTGTACTTGGAGTTCATCAGGGCTCTGATTGGGTTCAAACTCTTGGCCATACGATGACGACCACCAACGTAAGAACTGGATGTTAAGTCTTTGTGCTCGATGTCTCGTTTGTCTTGTAAGTCAGGTTTGTAAACTGAAGCATATTTGTCCCTGGTTCAGCTTCTTTTTGAGGAAATGCATCACTACAAACCACATTAGATGGTTCCCTCTATTTAAAGGTCTCCGTATGGTCCTGTGTTGATGGTCCTTAGGTGCTACACAGGACTTTCCATACTCAGGCCTACAAGTTGTAGCAGCGTCCCATTACACTGGTCAACAAGCATTGTGCTACTGGGACTCCTTCGCCTGCACTTTGATAGATTTCACCTGCTAACTCCAGATCTGAAAGCCATTTTCATCGAACACGTCCTGTTTTTCTGTTACGACCTTCCAAACATTAGACAGCGAGGATGAAACAGTGATGCGTTTCAGCATTTAAAAAAATAATTTGGTCTCCAGAAAAGTGAAGCCATAACTAAGGCTGTTAGTTTTTACAGTGAACTGCTGCTTAAAGATGAGTCCAAAGGAAACCAGCAGCGATGGGAAGCATTCGTACAGGTTTTCCAGAATTTTCTTGGCAGCCACAGAGAATTTTGCCGAGCTTGTGAATAACATGCTGAAAGCAGGAAATAGTCCCACAACATCACTGAAGATGCCCGCTTTACGTTCTCATAGCAACTTCTTTCCAACAAATCTGAAAATGTCGGCGATGAGCACAGGGAAAGATTTCCACGAGATATAAAAGTGACGGAAACCAACATCAGGGAAAATTTAATCAGAGGCAGCTACTGTTGTTTCTCGCAAAGAGACACGAACGTGCAGAACAAGTGCAAAAGCAAACAGTTTTGAGCACGACGACATCTTTTTATTTGAGCCAAGCTGACAGAAATATGTGTTAACGAGTCTCTGGTGTTGGTAAAAAACCTGATGAAGAGCTGGTCTGAGGATTCTTTTAACCAGGAGCCAAGTCGAGAATCTTCAGAATAAACGGTGAGCTACTCTCGCTCACGTTTGTGTGGTCGATTGTCCTTCAGCTGAGCTTCTGCCGCGGTGAGAGAGGTCATTATATTAAAACAGTGTTTAAAAATGCAAACTGAACCCAATCATGTTCTCATAAATCATCACATGTAAACCAGCAACTTGGTATTCAGAGCACATTTTAATAAACACCCTGCTGTGAGACGATTACACGGCGATCATAAAGTCATGCCTGCATGTAGCAATAAACACAGATTTGATTGACTGATCCTTCTTCATATTCAGTCCACAGACCAGCACGAGACAAATAATCCTCTCACCATAAATGTGTTCCTTACAGAGAAACTGAATTCACTTGAAATCGTCTGTAACATTATTATGT
This sequence comes from Astatotilapia calliptera, assembly GCF_964374335.1. Taxonomy (NCBI): domain Eukaryota; kingdom Metazoa; phylum Chordata; class Actinopteri; order Cichliformes; family Cichlidae; genus Astatotilapia; species Astatotilapia calliptera. The sequence continues at coordinate 40,032,345 of NC_137422.1, forward strand.
TAAGTTCTTAAGAGATCAAAGCGCGAATGTGCGTAAAAACCTGGTGTGAAAAATACGAGTTTCATAGGACACACTGTCAAACTGAGCATCAGCTTTGCTTTGTTCAGCTTTTGGAACAAAGTAGACTCACCGATCATATCGGGGCCTTTGGCGTTGAGTCTGAGAAAGCGACTTCCCATCGGGACCTCCAGCACCGTCTTCAGAGCTGCAGGTGGAAAAAAGATCAGAAAGGTTTCGGTTAAACTGACAACACAACAACCGTCACTGAGCAGAGAGGCGGACACATCCAAACACCTGCAGAGGAAACGTTTTGTCTTTGTCTGCCTTCTCATGTTTTGGGTTTTATGTTTTTTACCGTAAAAGTAGTCCAGCCTCGCTTGAAAACTTCTCACATACTGACACTTGATGAGCATCAGACTGGATCCCCTTCAGCATCTTTTTTCAGGAACGAGGCTGCTACAGTCCGACAGGACTCGCTCAACACTGACAATATCTGATCAAAACTTTAGAGAATCCTGGAGGCAGAGCATCAGGTGAGGAGCTTCATGCATTCATGTTGGAAATGTTTGGGGAAGTGGAACGACCATTCAGAGGAACGACACGAACTGCTGGACCACCGTGTGCTGGCACAGAGCATCGTCGCTCAGTCTTGGACCATTCGCCAGTGTGCCTCCCTGTGAATTCTTCCAGATCCTGAAAATCAAGTTGAAGGATCACCAACACAATTCTGCAGCCACACCAAGGAAAACTGGTTGGAAAACGCAGCAACACCAAAGTTACTGCAACTGTGTTGTCTTTGAAATGGTTGCTTTGAAGAAGCGGACCAGGTCTGTGACCTGTGCCCAGTGGTGAGTTGTGATCTTTAAAATGTCTTTGCATCAAGACGGCGACAAAACAGCAATAAGAGAAAGTCAGCCTGCTATTAGTCGCCGACTGAATGGGATCAAGTTGGCTATCGTATGCAATCCTGTAATAATACAGCAATGTTTCTTTTTCTGTGACAGATCTCAGTTAATCTGTTCCAGAAACACAAACTCCTCCACAAAGTTGCTGCAGGACGGTGATTTAACTGCAAAATGACACGAGCCCTCAGGGACATTGCTTTTACGCAGGCATATAGGCAGAATACAATCAGTTCTGTTACGTCCACTACTGGAGGAGATGCTTTGTAGACGAGTTGTGGTCATCAGTGCAGACTGCCTCAGTTCACAACCACCAGGCCGGGTCCTGTTCCTTGGTTGATCTGATATCCTCGTGTCGGTGTTGTTCCCACATCATCTTAATAAATGTTGTTCCAGGTTCAACATTGCAAGTGACCAATCACATTGTTGTGACGTCATACTTTTGCAAGCCAAGCGAATCATTCATTTATGAAATTCCAGTGTTGCAAGAACAATATGCAACACTGGCTGTAGCTCAGGTGGCAGAGCAGGTCAGCCACTCATCAGAAGGTCGGTGGTTCGATCCTGACTGCATGCCAAATATCCTTGGGCAAGATACTAACCCCGTGTTTGCCTACTGGTGGTGGTCAGAGGGCCCGGTGGCGCCTGTGTCCGGCAGCCTCGCCTCTGTCAGTGCGCCCCAGGGTGGCTGTGGCTACAATGTAGCTTGCTATCGCCAGTGTGTGAATGTGTGTGTGAATGGGTGAATGACTGAATGTAGTGTAAAGCTTTGGGGTCCTATGGACTAGAAAAGCGCTATACACATGCAGGCCATTTACCATAATGCTTACCGTTTATTAAAGAACAGCATCCTGAAATGCAAAGAATTCAAATTGCTGGATCGGCGGACAGAGGCGGCTTCTCGCAAGTTAAGTAGTTTTTTTTTTTACGACGCTTTTTTCCGAAGTCGCAAAAGTATGACATCACAACAATGTGATTGGTCACTTGCAATGTTGAACCTGGAACAACATTTATAATGATGATGTGGGACACGGGGCTATCAGATCGTGCTCTGTTCCTAGTCTTGTGCGTTCACTCATGTCCCAGGTTAAAAGAATACAACCATACCAACCACCACCTTGTGGGAGAAGTTTGAAAGATGTTTGACATGTAGGTTTTTCTTTAAATCAAACCATAAAGTTTTTGCTAATCATAACCATATTCAAAGTGTGTTTGCCTCTGAAGAGTCACAACATCCATCCATCCATGTGTTAAAAGTGACATGAAATGAGAGACTTAAAAAAACAAAGAAAAAGTGTTGGAGGTCTGAAAAGCCTCCACACTGCTGACCCTTTCCTGTTAGCTTCCTCCATCCTCTTTAACCGGTGCAGAGGTGCTGAAAGGTGGAGCAGAAACCACTGAACAATATAGAACTGAATTGCACAGATTGGCCTTGATTGGCCTATTGTCACCGAGACCCGATCCAGCTTTCTCAGACAGGATCACATATTCATTCACATACTGGACCAGACATCACTGGTAAGAAGGGAGTACAAATAGAGAATAATAGAGTATTTCTTCAGCCACCATGATTATGCATGTAATAATTATTTTTTACTCTTTTCTACATCTACTCAAAAAAAAAGAAGCGGGGAGGTAAGATATGAAAGTGTGGATTTGTAAATCTGTTAAACCGTAAAACAGCAGAAGGACATTTTATACTCAAACATCCTTAAAGGCAGCGCCAGACGGGATTCGTTGAAAGACCACAGGTGCTGACACTCGAGCTCAACAGCAGACTTCAGAGCGGGGTGTGATGGTGGAGAGAGTGGACAACATCTGAAGGAGCTATCTGAATCCCATCAGGCTGGAGAGGCAGCAGCGTGTAACGTTCATTATTCTTCCAACAGAGTGGAGTAAATGTCCCTGACTCGAGTCCACTAACTCGTCTCTCGCCTGTCAGCGTCCAATAATGTCACAACACCTTCATTAGAGCCAAATCTTCAGCACAGAGCTTCCTTAAAAAAGGTGGAAATCTGTTGATTTGAAGGTTCACTCGTGTTCCAATCTTGCTGAGTCGACGCTCACGCTGCATCTCGTTATCCTGCTCATGAATTTGCTTGGTAAGAAGTTAACATCAGCAGCAGCCAAAGGTGCTCCTCGTCCTGCAAAACAGCTGCTGGTGCAGCTGCCAGCACAATCCAGATATCACTACTTCACAGTTAAAGATTTGGGGCAGCAGATATTATATATGTAGGTGGTGGCTGGGTGGTGGTGGTGGTCACAAGGGGGCATTTAAACCTCTTCAACATCTTGCCAGATTGTGTCCTGGATGTTAATCAGTGTAGGTGTTACCTTGTTAAGCCGCCCCAAGGTGAAAATGAAAGTCCATTAATGGAGCTTGTTTAGCAGCATTAATTGGCAGCTCTCAGTTATTACACGCGTTAGCTGGACGAAGGAGAAACTCGCCTTCAGCTCCCTGTTTGTGGTGAAGGCTGACGTGAGGAGACCACCACACCGCAGCGCTGTCCTGCCTGCTGCTTTACAGCTGCACAGAAGCAGCGATCTCCTCCGCGGCTCTAAATAACGTCCACGTGTGTGCTGTTAAATGTCACCTCGCTAACTAGTCAGTCACACGCCTCTCCTGTGCAGGTCGCAGCGTGCAGGAACAACAAAATACTGAAAGCATTCGCTGCTGTGAAACACTTTGTGAGGTTTCATGGTAGACGAGTTTGTCCCACGGCGGGTAAGCGAGGAGGCGTGGGCACGAGGCGACACCTCCACAGACAAACGCAGACTTAATTCCATTTTCTATATTTTATAAACGTCAGTTTCTCCTCCAGCGACAAACGAGAGCCGAGCTCAATTAACACGCTGTGGCTGTGAGCCGCTGGGCTTTACCCCAAACATAATTATACTTGGAAAACTGCATCTGCCTTTAAATTTATGGAAGCTATGGAATAAATTCAGCTGCAGCCATTTGCAGTTTTTTCCCCTTGAACTCTAAAATAGAGATTAAACATAAAGCCAGGTTGTTTTTATGTTTTTTAAGCAACCTTCGAAATAAATTATGAAATGAAACATAGATAAACAGCTCATTTCACACGAGGCCGTCGACTCTGTAAACTGAGGCTTTAGGGAATACTGCTGCAAATTCATATTCCAAATGCAATGACTGATAAACAGCGGGGTCATGAATAATGGATGAGGAGGAACAAAGGTGATACTCGCGCGTCTGTAAATAAACTCGCTCTCACTAAGGTAGGCATAAATGTGCGTGATTGGTTAACCTTATCGGCTCTCTTCTTCTGGGACATTAGAGCCGAGGGCAGGAGACAAAGCACGGGAGACGGAAACTTACAAACTGGATGGAAAACAAATGAGTCTGACAGGTAGAGTCCTTCCAGCCGGAAACTTTGATTGTTGTGTGAGAAGGCTTTACAGGTTCCCCACTGGCCTGGGATAACAAGGGCGCCGAGCCAGTGTCAGAGACACAGAGCACGTATTCACGGGACCTGAAGTCAGACGTACTTGTGCAGTCGCTTATGATGTGAAACCCAGGAAAGGTGTCCTGGAACCACAAACACACCTAGTGTTTATTCTAAGACAGGTCACATGATAGCTGACGAATTCTTGGATGGAGCGATAATATATCACATGAAAAATGCTCCAAAAGCCTCCAACAGCACCTGCACCTGTCAGTCAAAGAGGCCCCGCCCCTAATAAGCCTTAGACTTCATAACACCCCGCACAGGCGTTATGAAGGAGAAATGACACACAGACACCAAACAGTTTGTCTCAGGCTGTAAACGGTTATTTCTGCTGTAACGTTTTAACGTGGGAGTCTATGGGGACTGACTCACTGCTGCCCCTGCTGGACATTACAGGAACTGCAGGTTTGGGAGCTTCATTTTTTAGCTGCGGACCAATGAAATATAGATTTTTAATATTTTCATATTCACTTTATGTCAGATGTTTCCAACATTCGTCAAACCAAAACCAGTGATTTTATTTAATGCTGTGTTTGTGTGTAAATCTTGTATAAACGAGGTGTTTTGAGTTTTCCTAAATGCAGTTGACGTTCGGTGCTGCAAATTACTTCATCATGATAACAAGTTCATGGTTTTAAATTTGACCCTCCTGCACATAAACTGTATACCTGTCTGTGAAATCTGAATCCAAAAAGAAAAACATGAGACTTCATGAAGAACAGATGCTTTATGATTTTAATCATCCGTCTGTCGTGCCTTATCCGCACATGCTTTTGCTAATATAGTTTAGAACCATAGGTATTGATTCGTAACGGTAATAGAGCCACGTTCAGCAAACATCTGCAGTGCCGAAGGATAAAGAGTCACTGTAAAACATAATGTGTATCCAGTTAAATTCAACCTAAAACAGCCAAATTATGCTGAATGAACATACTCCTGCTACAGAAGATATCCCCGAGTTTAAATCCACACTTTCAAAGTTTAACGACCTTTGCTGCCTCTCTGGTTAAAAATATTTCAGGGCTATTTCGTTTTATCCATAAAACATGCCGTCCATGATGAAGGTTAATAATGAATTCAATACGTTTGCAGATATTATTATTTTAAAAGTGGAGCACGCTCACATGTTTGTACCGACTCTGGGTTTAGCAGCTGCAGCACTTCAATAAAAACTGTAACGACTGCCTCCTTCATGTCGCAGGTTTATGGTTCAGAGGCTGAAAAATAAAACCAGCACCAAAAGCTGCAGTTCCTCTAATGTCCACTAGAGGCTCTGGCAATGAGTCAGTCCCTACAGACTCCCATGTTAAAACTTTAGAGCAGAAATAAACATGTTTACAGCCCGATACAGTGAAATTACCAAAATTAAGTAGTGATTAATAACCTCTTTAATTAAAACAAAATAATTATAAAACACAATTAGAGCTGTTCTACATCAATTTTTTAATTTTTTAATTGTTTTATAAAAAAATCAAATTATTATTTTGTACAAATATGTCAAATTACAATTATTTACTTCATTCCTGAACATTAAAAAGAGTTTTTGAATGTTATGCTTGATTAATGCTGCAGTCCAGTGCGACTCAGAGTCGAGTATATAATGTGACTTTAGTTGGTTACTTACTGAATAAGTAATGTTTTTTGTTTTAAACATGTTTTTCACAGATTTCCAAATTACTCGTTTTTCTTATTTTTATAATAACACATTTATCAACTCTGTAATTTCATGTATGGAGGAAGTAAGTGCAATGCCAAAATACCCAACTAAAGACTTTTGAAGCTATGAGTGACATCATGGTGGTGGTGTCCATCTTTTTGTACAGTCTATGTTTTTCTGGCATTGCTGCAACCTTACAAACTGTACCATCTGATCCTCGAGCCTCTCGACTGTCTTTACCTTCTACACATAAAACTACATTTAAAGGTGACACATTACACCAGTGTCCTCACATTTCAAATCAGCACAGACTTGAAGAAGCGCGCTGACTGTTCTCTGCGATCAGCACTCCTGCAGCCTGTTTTCAGTCGTTTCAAAGGGAAAAACCTTCAAGCTAAAGTTCTAATCTAAATTTGTCAAGATCCAGAAACGGAATATTAAATCTCCCTGCCCGGTCTTTGAGAAGTGATGGACAGATACACCAATTAGCTTATTAGAGCTCAGAGAATGGTGACCGACCTCTGCGTGAGGCTGGGGAGCGCAAAAAGGAAACTGCCAAATTGGCTGGAATCTTAATCCCAAGAAACTAAATGTAAGTGATGAAGAATGTGTTGCACAGAACCACTGACATTTAGTGCAGATGTTTGTTCTGCTGCAGTCCTCCAGGGAGGTAAGGCTAAAAAGGCCAAACGAAATCTGACTTGGCGTGATGCGAGCTTAAAGAAACCAGAGATTAAACAAGAAAGGGAGGAAGAGGAAGCAGCGAGAGTTTCTGCATCGCTGGGAAACAGATTAGAATACAAAATGTGATCAGGCTGCAGTGCTTCCAAATCATTTGTAGATATCAGAGAGCATTTATATTGGATGCTGACAGAGAACTCAGGTAGAGTGATGTCCACTGCAAGCACTTTAACAGAGCAGCAACCAGCGGGGCTGAAACACCAAGGCCTGCAGTTCCTCTAACGTCCAGCAGAGACATCAGCAGTGAGTCAGTCCTCACAGAGCAGAAATAAACACGTTTACAGCCTGAAACACAAACTGTTTGGTCTCCAGAGATAATTTCCCCTTCTTAACAACATGCATTATTAGGGGCGTGGCCTCTTTGAATGACAGGTGGATGGTGAAGTTGCTAGCTTCACCTGAACTGGACCTCTGCACCGTGTTTGTGCTGTTGGAGCCTTTTCATGATATCATGTGACCAATAATATGGCAGCTGTGAGGTCGCTGTACCAACAGACCATCCGAGGAGGCGGAGCTCCCATACATTTAAGGATGCAGACATTAACTAACAGCGTCTGACATTAGCACTCGTCTGATCCAAATATGGCCACTTCTGGCTCCAAAGCACGCCTGCAGCCGAAATCTTTTATATACAGTCGATGTTTTAAACAAACACAAAACCCTGAGTCACTCAGGGAAAGTTTAGAGCAAGTCTTTGAAGGACCTCTGCTAAGCAATCGAAGCCTCGATGTGTTTTGCAGTCCGATGTGTTCTTACTGATGGAAAACGACTAATGTCAGGTCACGTGGAAAATGCAGATGCAGAGAAGTAAAACAAACCCTCCAAAATAACAGGATAGTCCAACTAAATTCAAACTGACAGTCAGTCTGAATCTGGTGTTTGAAATTGGGGCCGCTTGACAGCAAATTCCCAGTTGCTGCCTTTTGTTTCCAGGCCGCCTCGAGTGCTGGTAAAACGTCTTGTTGTGGGGATTTAAATGCTGCTCAGCTTTCTGGCTGTGCTCGCTAACAGGCCGTAGCATATATTAAATGGATTTGTTATCCTCCCAACAAAGGATAAAGGCCTTTCGCTGCCGCTGCATTCATTGTGTGCAGTTGTGCTCACTCAGCTGTGCGGCTGTGTCTCAACAACATCGGAGTTTCTGAATGAACCAAACTACACACGGGATGAAAGCTGATCGTCTGTGGAGCGCTTAATGCTGGTGTTCGGATCGCACTCGTGCGTTTAAATCTCGCCTTTGCTTTGGCGTTCGTGCCGGGTCGCCCACCCGGCCACACGCCACAAACCTGTCACTGTCGTAATGTGTTTCACTGGGTTTAGTCCAACTTCAGGAGGCTGGTTTTGATGGCACATCACTTCTTGAGAACTATTTTAATATTTAACTGAAGCTCCATGGGTGCACTGTTCCTTTAACAAATATCCCTGCAGAAAAACTCACTGAAAAGATGTCGTTTGCAGATCGAAATAAGAGACGCCTCCTCTAATGTGTAAACAGGAAATGAAAACAGAAAGCAATAAATAAATCACAAAGACATATTTCAGAACATGGGAAACATATCAAGTATTTAAATGGAAACATTTTATTATTTCATGAAACATATGAGCTCATTTGAATTATGAGGCAGCAACGTGTCTCTAAAAAAGTTGGACAGTGACAAAAAGGCTGGAAAAGAACATTTCACTAAACAGCAACAGCCGGAGCGACGCTGTAATCAGCTTATTTGGCAGCAGGTCAGGAACATGACAGCGTTTGAAAAGAGCTTCTCAGAAGATGAGCTGGGCAGAGGTTCACCAATCAGCCGAAAGCTGCCTGCAATCTGTGCGCTGCATTAGACAGACGCGAGTCTGTGGTGACATCAGTGCGTGGGCTCAGCGTGCCGCCCACACGTACAGGTTAAAGCTGCATCATGCAGAGAAGAAGACAGATGCGACCGTGTTCCAGAAACAGCCCCGCCTCCTCCGAAGCTCCTTTAAAATCCACTGAAGCAAAGTGCAAACTGATCTGAGGTCAGAGTTCATCAGACGTCATGAAACAGGACGAAGCAGAGAAGCTAGAGACCGCCATCAGACCAGGACGGGACAACGTCCAGCAGCTGCTCAGCTCACAGACCATCACAGGCTAAAGGTTAAAGGTTAAAGAGGAGGACACGGACCCGTCCAACTTCTAAAGATGTAAATAAAATAAAAGTAAAATAAAAATAAGATGATTTTTGAATGGAATTGAAACTGAGATGTGTTTAAAATAGTTTAAAGAGTTTGTTTTCTGTGCTCCACTGTGAATAAACTCGGGGCAGCGTAACGGCAGCGTACACTGAACGACAGGCTTCCTGTGGTCAGCACTGAAACAACATGGACACATCTTTGGACGAAGATCAGACGAGGACACAGACAACATGACGCTGCTGACCTGAGTCCTCCAACAATACCACATCTTTGTGCCCATTAGAGGAAATAAGCTATTGGCTGTGGACTCCGAGCTTAACGAGAGAGAAAGTTTTAGGTGCACCTCCGTACAGCTACTCATCAAACCTCTTATGAAACACTTTCACTGGACGTCCGACCACATTTATGTTCTTGTTTATTTTTTCCACTGATTTAACTCTAAAGTTGGCAGAAGAGAGTTTGGTACGGGCGAAGCTTCTGACACACACACACACACACACACACACACACACACACACACACCTTGAGGCCTCGCGGCTGTAATAAGGGAAAGAAGAAAGGCCGCGTGGACGCTTCGTGCAGCTGTGCAGAAACAGAGACAGCAGACCTGCGGCTACATTTTTCTTCCTTTGTTCCAAAAATAAGAACAAATGTTTTAAAATGATCAGAAGTGGCAACAGCTTCACTCGCTTTGACCAACAATAAGCAGCTGTGATTGGTTATTTTGTGTCATTAAAGATGAAATTACATTTAGATTCACATACATGTTTGAAGTTTTATTCAACTTATTTTTGTGTCTTTGTGGTTTCTCGTCTCTACGTTTTGCATTTCTCAAACAAACTCATTTACTCCACAGAACTCTTACGTCTGTATAAAATTCCACCTCAGCAGCGCGGACACACCCCGGCCTTCTCTAAATACATTCCACACGTTAAAAGCCACAGAAATATTTACACGGTCACTGGCTGTGAGTTTTAATACCAGCCATATTCATTTCCACTCTGCGAGGCACGCCAGCGCTACTTCATTTGAAACATTTGATATACATACACGGCCAGGGCCAATAACTCTGGCATGTGTGTTCGCTGCCAGCAGCGACTTCATTAAGCTGTTAAAACCTGGGGAAAAAGCCGAGAAGCCCTGGAAACATTTGAAGTGCGTTTTCACATTTACAGTCTTGTAAAGTTGTTATTTGTTCTGCTGGCAGCTCCGCTCAGTCAGGAGCGAGCACTACCTGGCAGACATCTCTGTTCAGCTTTGCTCCAGCGTCACGTTTCTCTCAAAGCAAACTGCTGAGAGGTGAACATTACGTATTTATGTATTTATTGGTAAGCCAGCTGGTTTGTTTGTTTAGCAATATTCCCGAAATCCACAGCCGGCAATGAATACAGATGCGCTCGTCAGTCATTTTCCAGCTAATCTCTCCTGACAGACTCAACGATCGATGCTCTTCTGTTGTTTTAAGATGAGATTGATTAAAACTCATTTCCAGAAGCACATTTAATGCTGGACTCTTCCTGTTATGTGCCGTTGGTTTTTCTTTGTTGTTGTTCTTTCAGATTTGAAGCTGATTTTATAAAAACATGCTGGGTAGAGTGTAGGCTGCTGGAGCCAGATGGCATTTTAATAGTCCAGCCCTGATGAATAAATAGAGGCTGCAGGCGAAGAGGAGGCCAAAGCCAGGACGGCTCAACTGACCAGTCAAGTCAAGCCAGGTGATACCCACAATGCATTTCCCACCGAGCCTGACTGGGAGGCAGCCCGGGCACATATACAGACCACGTTTTGTCTACATTTCTGGAACCAGCAGGGAGACATTAGGCCTGAGCTGATGGTTTATTCTCTAAAATGAAAGCTCAGACTGAGCCATTTGCAGGAGGCAGGAAGGTGACAGACTTAATAACACTCAGAAAGATGTGCAAAGAGTATTTTGGTATTAAAGTGCTGACGATTAGCTTGCAGAGCATGAAACACGACAGGAGACGTGGAATTTCTTTTTCAGGGCCGTCTGATACCTACACTGTTCGGGAGTCAGGTGGGGTAGGGCCTGTCCTCGCACCAGGCGGCACGTGGAGCCGTCGCCACCGCAGACGCCGCAGTTATCCTCCCTGGCACCGCTGGCCAGCTGCCGATCGCAGCCCACCTCCTGCACACGCAACAAGCACAAAGACAGAGAAGAGGCTGAAACAAAGACAGCTGCAGGACAAAGTCAGGCTGGATTATGTCTCCGACCAACAGCGAGGACGTTCAGTCTAATTATAATTTACATGCCAAACAATAGTTTCCAACGATGGACAGTTTAGAGCCAGAAGCTCAACCAAAGTCTGTTTGTGCGCTTCTGAAAGTCGTTAAATGAACATTTGGTCATTTTTTTCTCAGCCAATGTCTGACTGCACTGCAACATAATTAAAACGGAGGCGTCCCCCGGCTCCCTCAGGTCTCTCTAACAGCCTGCTGACTGACTTCTGTGTGGAGACTCTGCAAGATGTTTACGCTCACACCCGAGCGCCTCAAGGCCTCATCTGCTCCTGTCATTGTTCCCGTCCATGGATGGACAGCCGGCAAAATCAGAAACAGCAAACAGTGAAGCAGTTCGTCAAGGCAAAATCTGGACCCCCCAGTTCTTACCCACAGGTGATTAGCAAGCGAGATTAGCAAGCAAACAAGCTAGCCTCAGACAGCTAGCTCCTAAAACAGGAAGCGAGAACATTAATGTAAACCTTAAACATTGTGTTTTAGTGTTGCAGCCTTCAAAAACTTTCTGGTTTTTCTGGTTTCTGGCACATTTTCACCACTGCTTTGTGTTTGCAGACAAATTAGCAAATGAGCATTTTCCAGCCCACAATGAGCTGCTTGCAACCAAACCAATCCCTCTGAGGTTTTCGGTGCAGCATTGTAAACCTCTTTGTGAATGATTATAGGCACGGAGTCACTTTAATTAAAGGTCAAAAAACAGAGTAAGTGCAATCATGTAAATATCTTGGGACCATAATCAACGAGAAACTGAATTCTGATGAGAATTGCAAATCGGTCTGCAAAAAGGATCACTGGAAACCTGTTCATTTCCACATTGACTGAACAATTTTAACTTTGTTTTATCTTTTTGTTTGGTGGTATGGTTCAGTCAGACCTCTGTCACAGAGAAAACCTCACAGAAGCAGACAGTGAGGTGGTCCAGTCGTCCGATAGGTGAGTCACAGCCCTGTTTGGCCTGTGCTCTAAACAGGTACGACGGATGGCTTTATCAATTCTAAGTCATGGTTCCATCCTCAGCTTCTTCCCTCAGGATGGGGGTTTGTAGTTCCAAGATGCAGGACGAAGCAAAGCTGCCGTCTCTAAACTTGAACGTTGAACCCTTCGTGGAGCAACAGCCAGCGAGCTCCATCAACCTGCTAACCAGTCAGGGAATACACAGTTGCTGCTTGTAGTCACAGAGGCGTCCAGGACTTCCACGATCATGGTGAATCATGAGATCACGAGAAGCTAAACCATCATCAGACATCCAGCCAAAGCTTCTGTTACCAAAAATGTTGACCCCTGCCCGAAGACTGTGTGTGTTCATACGGACGTATCTGACAATCGAGTTATTTCCAAATATAAGTCTGGGTTGCTAGGGAACAGTCAGATTTTGAGACTTCAAACTCTGTCAAGATGAGCTTGTACTACCTGGTAGAAGGTGATTTAATCAAATCTGGCCTATAATAATCTAGGATAAAATTCAACTTGGAAAACATTCAAACATATTCTGTATAATCAGTCCCATCTCTGTATTTCTTTGTGGGTCACTGGGACCTTGTATCCTGGCTTTAAATAACAAGACAAATTAAGTGTGACCAGGATGAGTGTGCAGGAAACGTTTCCTCCTCAGATGCACAGGACATAAACAAGACCGTCCCCGATTTCAAAAACAAGCTGCATATTTTTAAAAAGCAATAATGAAGCGTTCAGAATGCAGGACTGAAAATGACTCATGGCAAACTATGAATGCTTTTCAGCAGTGACCAATGAATACACAGAAAGGCCCAGGTGGTCAAAATGATCCTACACGGACATGAAAATGGACGTCATCGATGAAGAGAACATCTGTCATCATCTGGGTCTAACCTGGTCTGCTCCTGGCTCCACTGTTAGTCATAAAGGGGGCTTGGCACAGCTTCTGGAATGAATGTGCTGAGAAGTGATGTGTGGTTCAAACGCTCTCTCATAGAGCAGGCAATGCCCACACAGAAAGGACGCAACTGGCAAGAGCATTCAAACCCAGGAACTTCCTGCCATGAGCCAGTATCACTAACCACTGCGTAAATCTAGCACTCTTAAACCACTTTTAAAGACCACTTGGTCAAGACTGCTAATGGCTGGAAACACCTTTCTCTATTCTGCAATGTCACAATCGCAGATTTAGTTCTTTCAATCGTCACATTCAGCGCTATTTCTTAATTAGAAGACTTGAAGGGCTTTTAGCGTCCAATGAATTAACTTCAAGAAGTATTTTACACCAACCAGACATAACACTTTGACCTAATACTGCGTCGGTCCCCCTAACCCTTCGAAGCGTGGCCTCCGCTCGACCCCTGCAGGCGTGCTGTGGTATCTGCACCAACGTGTCAGCAGCAGGTCCGATATGTGTCTGTGTTAATGGGAATGTGAAGCTCAGTGGTACTGAGCTAACTTCTGTGTGGTTTGTAAGGAAAGGCTTTGTTAGTATCGATCGCACATCCTGGGTTATTTTTTTGTTTGTTTTCCTTTTTTTTTTTTTTGTTCCAACATGAGAAGTTCTGTTTTGTATTTAGTGTAACAAGTTTTTGTGTTTCCCTCTTTTTTTCTTCATAAACTGTATCCAAAATCACTCAATAAAAACATTTTGAGTAGTTTTATTGATACAGCCCCAAATCACAACAACAGTCGCCTCAAGGTGCTTTATACTGTAAGGTCGACCCTACAAGAATACATACAGAGAAAAACCCAACAATCATATGAGCCCCTATGAGCAGCACTTTGGCGACAGTGGGAAGGAAAAACTCCCTTTTAACAGGAAGAAACCTCCAGCAGAACCAGGCTCGTTGCAGGTTCTGGTTGAACCTGCAACGATGGTGACTAGGGCTGGGTGTTGTCACTGATTTCTAGAATCAATTCTTTTCCGATTCACAAGGTCCCGATTCGATTCAATTCGATTTGAATCTGGGAAATTTTGCCTCAGACAGTCAGAAATATTATAATTCAGATCAGCACATTTACATATTTTTGTATCTATAAAAAGGAAGCTGACACTTTCCAGACTTTATCAAAGGTGTGAGCATCACAGCAGAGGCCTTTGTGTCAAAGCAGCTGAAGATAAAACACAGAAACACATGAAGGAGATTTTCCTGGCCTGGATTTTATAAAAATATTCTGCAGTAGATCAAAAACGAAAGAAAACCATTAATCAACTTATGAACATTACCTCTGAAGTTTGATCAGAAACACGGCTGAGCATTTTGCATTTTGCATAATTTTAAAAAGTTTAAATTTGTTCAGAAGCCTGTTGACCTGCAGAAAATTAGGTTTTCTTTTCGGAAGTAAGTAATAGGAAACAAACAGCCCCGACCGTGTCCGTGCCGTCGGGTGAGAAAGGCGACATCTCACTGATCCCGATCCGTCGGCAGCTCCGTGCTTTGTGTTTACGTCTTTGTGCAGAAGCCGTGTACCTGCTCTCATTTACTGTCTTAGCTGTTTGGTGGTTTTTGAAATTGAGATCCTGGCATTTCGGGCAAAATAAATTTATATTAAAAAATCGATTCAGGATTTTAATGAATCGATATCACGTTATCCAAGACAGAATCGATTATAATCAATAAATCGATTATCAAAACCCTAATGGTGAGGTCGAGTCACATCCACATGGATGCAGGACCCAAGGTTTCCCAGCAGAACCTCCCCCAAACCATCACACTGTGACACACCCCTGGCCTGCAGAGTTGAGACGATGTGGTGTTGATACTGCTGTGATATCAGCCTTAAGGACAAAATGTTCACTCCCTCCCTGATATAGCTCGCCTACTAACAGGTGCAGCGATGAAGCGATGATCGGTGTTATTCTCGTCAGCGGTCAGAATGCCACACCTGTCCATGGCATCACTCTGCAAACTCTGTGGGGCGTACGCTTTGTGTGTCCTCCATGAAGTTTCTTACTTGCTAAAATAAATAAATAAAAGTAAATATTGAATTGATTTATGTCAGTTTTCATGCTCTGTATGCTTCTGACTCTTTGGACGTCGTTGTGACTTTGCCAGCTGCAGGAAATGTGGAAACTGGAAGCGGATGTGTTGTTATGGGGCATATGGAATGAACTCGCACTTTCACCCTGAACACAAACGCCTCTTTAGAGCAATCGCAGAGACCCTGTAAGCCGAGGATTATCGAGGTGACAAAGTGTGACGGGGAGACAAACACAGTGACAGACGACACGATGCACTGCAGCTCCCTGGGATCGACTCGTTTTCTGGTCTCCGTGTATACGTGTGGTGTATTATTAATCTACATAAACTACATGCAGCAGAGCAGGGACTGGCCTCATTCCGTCACTGACAAACTTCCCGCTTCAGAGCCGCTCGCTGCTCCACACTCCCTCCATCACCGTTAGTACCCGGCGTGCCCGGTGGCCTCTCGGCACGCCGGGTCTCGCAGCAGCTGCCATTAGAGCACGCATCCATCATCTGCCTCCCATGACTGCCCGTCTACCTGCGTGACTGAGTGTGTCTGGCCTCATTATTATTTTCAGTTTAATGATGTACCTGAAGCAGTCTGAGTGAATGCTGTCTCTTTGGAAACTGCCTGTTACATCCTGGCAGGTGAGGTTTGTGGCCAAACAACTTTAAAGTGGAGGAGAGGAGAACTTTTCAGCCCGGAGGAAGCAGGCTCATTTCTTTTCCTACCTGGATTCTGGCCAAACAGCTTCCCAGCAGGAACATTTCACAACACCGAGGCTATGTCCATACTAATATTGATAAATCTAAACAGTGTTTTTCAGTACCTGCTGTCTCAGCCTTCCACATACACACTGGAGACAGAGATTTATAAAGTTTGCTGCTATCAGTAAGCTAAAAATACACGACATATAGGAGTCCATATATACGCTTTTCCATATCCTTGAACATGTTCGCTCCTCGCACAGACCATGTTGTCTAGTGTTCACGTTGATGTTGTTAGGCTGGATCATTTGGGATTTCAGTGTTTCGAGCCGTGCCCTGAATATGTTTTAGTGCTTATGAAAGAGGAATTTTAGTGCAGAGAAGATGAAAGAGGAAGCAGCACAAAGACTCCTCCACAGTAACAGCCGTGGAAGCAGGAAAACTCCTAAAGCAGAAAATTATTGTGGGAGAAAAATCTAGGCTGAAGATGAAGAATAAAATGGAATAATTACTCCCACTCCTGTCGCCTCTAAAAGACTCCATCTAGACTTAACGCAGCTTACTATTTTTTTTCTTGTATTTTTGATCTTTTTTCTGTCTGTCGTTCTCCTGCTGCACTGCCGTCTTCTCCCTCTGATCGTGATCATTACACCGCGCTAAACAACGGCGTACGTACGGAAGTAGCTGTAGAGTAGGACCCTAACACAGACACCACATGTGTCTACATACACACAAGACATTTTTAACCGAACAACAGAAGTAAAGGCAGGAAAAGAAAGTCCACAGGGTGCATTATTATGATTGCTTATTGAGAGAAAGTTCAGTTCTAGTTTTATTATTAGTTTGTCTTAGTTGAGTTTAGTCTGGTTTATGTCTGTTCCTGTTTGTCATGTGTCGTGTCCTTGTGTCCGCGTCTCTCTCCTCGTGTTCATTCCATGTCTCCTGTCTGTCATGTATGTCCACTCATTTCTCCATGTTTCCTGTTTTATTTTGAAAGTCTTGTTTCCATGTTCAGTGTGTTTAGTTTCGCTGTTTCCCTCGTCACCCTTCTGTGTATTTAGGTCCTCTGTCTCCCTCTGTTCAGTGTCGCGTCGTCTGTTTGTCTCGTGTCCTGTTACGTCAAGTCTCAGGATAGTTTTCATGCTGTTGTTCAGATTCACGTTCCACGTCACAGTGCTCACATTTAGGTTTTAGTTTAGTTTCTCGCCTCACCTTTGGTTATACTTCGCTTTCTCTCCCGTGTCTGCTTTTGGGTCCACACCTCAAACACATCGGCCATCCCGGCCATGACAGAAACGGCATTAAATACAGCTCCCTTTGTCTTTACTCTCCTTTTCCACTTTAATCAAAAATAGCACCTGCCGTTTAAAGTGTGCACTGAGCTGTGATTGGTTGATTGACACCAGGTGCCTCTGCTGGATGACTGAGGCATAAAAGAGACATCCAGGATTAAAGCAGCACAGGTCAGAGGACAGATGGATGGTAGGGTGCGTTCAATGGCATCTGGATTTACTGAGTCAGCTCACGTCTTGGCTCATAATTCTGGCATTCCTGGTCCTCCATACAGGCAGAAAATACTCTTTGATGTTTTGCCTTTAGTGAGTTAAGATTGTGTTTTGTACAGAAATGTCAGCCCTGCACACATCACACACGTAAGAGGGTGAAAGGAAAAATGTGGAGAGCAGTGATTACACATGATGAGGGTATAAAATTGTGTCTTTACGAGAAAATCTCTGAAAATAGACAAAGAAGTTTTCAGAGATGCTGTTTTCAGCTGAATTCAACAATCGAGGAAATTACACATCATTGGCACGTGTCACATCCTTCCAACAGCACTGTTTTCTGCTGTGAGATGACCTTTTTCAGTTCACAAACCAAATCTTAGAAGCTCCTTCAGCTTTAGGAAGCCCGCATGGTTTAACTTAGCGTCTGACAGATTCATCATAACTCACAGTAAAACTATGAAATGGGGAACTGGTGTTCTGGAGTGTGCAGCTGAGAAAAGAAGGCATCAGGCTGTCAGTGACTGAGCTGGGGTGTAATTCTGAGGATTAGAGGCGTCTAATCTGCAGTGTGTGCCACAAAATGTCAGATTAGTGCACCTAAGGAACGTCAGGGTTGTGCGAATATTTCATCCTCACTTCAGGTGACAAACTGTTATCAGGGAATTCAAATATCTGTTGGCACGTAATTTCATTCATTCGGGCCGACGCTGCAGTGCGGGCGTGAGCAGGTTCTCGCGTGTGAGGATTACCGTTGATTTGATTAGTCCTAATCAGAAATGAGTGGTGCTTCTCTGCTGACGCAGAATCTCAACCATTAGTGGCTGCAGGCCATCAGCACCACGGCGTCTCAGAAAAACTGCAGTTTTAGAGTCACTTCACGTCCAGCTGCATGGAGCTGCATGCACTCTCTGGACGTACACGCTGAGTAAAGCTGCATCACAGAAACCTCCTCCATCAATGACACATCTGAGGGTCTGGAACCAGCTGGTAGCAGAAGAAACCAACTCAGGTTAGCTGGTCACTGACTATTTGGTTGGTTGCTCATTTAATACAGTCTTAAAAACAGGAACAAAACAGTTGGACCTGATGTGCTTAAACTGCACAGACATGCAAATCCACCTGTCTGAGAGTGAAACACTCGTTCATGCATTTATTACTTCCAGGCTGGACGACTGTAACTCATTATTATCAGGAAGTCCTAAAAACTCCCTGAAAGCCTTCAGCTGATCCAAAATGCTGCAGCAAGAGTCCTGACAGGGACTAGAAAGAGAGCAGATTTCTCCTGTTTTGGCTTCCTGTTAAATCCAGAATTCAAAATCCTGCTCCTCACATACAAGGTCTTAAATAATCAGGCCCCATCTTATCTTAATGACCTTGTAGTACCATATCACCCTATTAGAGCACTTCGCTCTCGCTCTGCAGGCCTACTTGTTGTTCCTAGAGTATTTAAAAGTAGAATGGGAGGCAGAGCCTTCAGTTTTCAGGCCCCTCTTCTGTGGAACCAGCTTCCAGTTTGGATTCAGGAGACAGACACTATCTCTACTTTCAAGATTAGGCTTCAAACTTTCCTTTTTGCTAAAGCATATAGTTAGGGCTGGACCAGGTGACCCTGAATCCTCCCTTAGTTATGCTGCAATATACGTAGGCTGCCGGGGATTCCCATGATGCACTCACCTCTCTAACTCCCGGTGTGTTTATATGTAATTAGTTTTGTCTCTCTATCCCATCTCTGAACAGGAAAGTTAAAGAGTTACTTATCTGCTGTTCTACATCTTTTGTTGATGTTTTCAAACCTTCCTGGAAAATGAAAAGTTTTCCTGATGCTTTAACGTGTGTTTAATGTTGTAAAAGACTCAATTTTAATCCCGATGTCATCTCTGCCTAAACTCATTCTCACAGTGAGAATCAGGCCAACAGCAGATCCCCAGGGTCACACGTCACTCCTCATTAAGACGTTCTCAGTCTTTAAAATCAAAATGTGCCATTTTAAGAAAATATAAAAGGCTCTGTTTAAATGATGGGAACACACACACACACACACACACACACACACACACACACACACACACACACACACACACACACACACACACACACACTGTGTCACATCAGAAGGAACTTGCGTTGAAGTTTATGAGCGGTTCTGGCACAGCGGCCGGAAACAACAGCCTCAGATCTAAACACTGAAACCTTCTGTTGATATTAAACTACCGCATATAAACACTGAACATTTTTATTTCGTGTCCTAATTGCTCCGTTACCCTGCAGCCACTTCACAGTGTTTATGTATCTTTGCGTTTGCTGAATGGAGGCGAGCGGAGCAGAGAGGGAGGAGGACAGCTTCTCCTCGGAGTAAATACAGGCTGAAGTATCGGACGACAGCTGCGAATGGAGAAAGCCTCTTACGACTTGTGTATAAAGACACCATTAAAGGATAATGTGTAATTTCAAGTGTCGGTCTGCGAATGCGTCGGCCTTTTCCATCCACGGAGCAGCGCGGTCGCAGGTGCAGTGTGATGCAGGCAGCTGGATGTGTATAAGCGGGGCGAGTTATTGGATTTGATGAGAAACCTGCTCTTTAAGGATTTTGTCAGCAGTTTGGTGGAGCTTACATGCTTTGATAAACCCTCTGGAGCTCTGCATAAACCACAGCGAATCATCTGCCTCCACCTCCTCCTGTCCCAGCTTCCTCCTTTGTCTCACCGACCCTCTGCATGTCCTCCTTCACTACATCCACGAACCTCCTCTGAGGTCTTCCTCTCCTCCTCCTGCCTGGCAGCTCCATCTTCATCTTCCTTTGTCCGATACCTCCATCCTCCCGCCTCTGCACATGTGCAAACCCTCTGATCAGACTCACCAGAGAAGCTCTCAACACCTTCAGCTCGACCTCCACCGTCTCCAGACCATCACAGCAGCTCTCACTACCGTCTTTTAAATCTTCCCTTTCAGGCCTGCTGCTCTTTTTCTGTCACAGATCCCTCCTGACACTCGTCTCCACCCGCTTCACCCTGCCTGCGCTCTCTGTGGATGGTTGTTAAACACATCCACCTTCACTACCGCTGCTCTTTGCACATTCACCTTCCCACCTGTCTCCCTCTCATTCAGACACGTGTATTCTGTCTTGCTGCTCCTCTTCTTTCCAGAGCATACCTCCACCTCTCCAGGCTCTCCTCCACCTGTCTGCCTACTCTCACTACAGATCACAGCGTCGTCTGCAAACACCATAGTCCGCCTGCTCCTCCTGCTTGACTTCATCTGTCAGCCTTTCCATCACCGCTGCAAACAAGACGGGGGTCAGAGCAGCTTCCTGATGCGATCCCACCACCACCTTCATCCCATCAGTCGCTCCTACTGCACACCTCCTCGTACATGTCCTGCACCACCTTCACATCCTTCTCTAGCACTCCTGACTTCCTCTCACAGATCCACAAAGACCTGGCCAACATCTGCCCTCTCAGAGCAATCACAAGGAAACCTCTTTCTCATCGTGAAGCTGTCCTGCTGCTCACTGATCATCACCGCTCTTCTTCAACTACTCTCTGAAGCTAGCTTCATCCCACTGTAGTTCCTACAGATCTGCACTTTTGATCTTCTCCCTTCCTCAGGATTCCTCTCACTCTCCAAGATGATGTTGAACAATCTCCTGCCCTGTCTCAGAGACATCTGTAACCCAAATAAAACGAGGGTACCACTTTAAGGACTGATAAATATGAGTAGAGATGGACAGCCTGTCAAACCAATCGAAATGCACAGGTCCCAGTATGCTTTGACCAATGGGAAAGCATCCTGCCGCTGTGTGTCCCTCCCATCTGCTCTGTGTTCGCCGCTACGTGTGTGTAGTCGCGTGCTGAGCTGCGCTGCAAAGTTTTGATCCCTGAGAGACTGAAGTTTTTGAGTTGGAAAAAGTATTAGATAAAAGTTTGCAACCAACTGTGCTGCACATAAGTTCGCTGGTTATCAGCTGCCTTTCATGTTAAAAGTAGTGAAAGTGAGTAAACAGACGAATGCTGCAGTTTTCTGGCGCCTTTAGAAAGCTAGCTAAACTGTTAGCCTTCATTAGCTCTAGTTGTTATCAGCTGCCTGGAAGTTCATCTCACTCTGCTTCCAGAAGTGAGGTAACACTTGAAGTGCAACTTTATGTTTATTTTCCTTCACGTCGTAGTACTGTCATTAAAGAAAAAAACATGCCCTGTTACGCTGTTTAGAGTCCCGCGTGGTTCGACCGAGAGACACCGTACCATTGTCTTCGGCCTGATGCACTGAGATCGCTGAGTACATGTATGTCTTAGTTTAAGGCTACGTCCACACGTACACGGGTATGTTTGAAAACGGAGATTTTCCGTTTTCGTTTTGAAAAATAATCTCGTCCACACGTAAACGCAGAAATGAAGGAAACGTTTTTGGGTTTTTTTTGATACAGCTTGTGTCTGACCCATACTCCGGAACAGTAGGAGGCGGTAATGCTCCTTTACGTTGGTTGCCAACCGCCGTTAAACACAAAGAAGAAGAAGACGCTGCATTTTCTGCGTTTTCTCCGTTTTTCTCGTCCACACGTAAACGCAAAAACGGAGTTTTCACAAATCTCCACCCTGGCAGGAGTTTTTAAAAATCTCCGTTTTCAGTGACCGAGAACGCCGTTTACGTGTGGACGAAAGGTGCAAACGCATAGAAAAATCTGCGTTTTCATAAATACCCAGGTACGTGTGGACGTAGCCTAAATCTGTTTTGCACTTTATTGTTCAGTAACTGAATTTATCTGAATTGTTTGGTTAATAACTGTCACATATGCACTAACTTTACTTAGCTTGGTTGTAAGTGTTAATGTTTTCATAATGTATTTAGAAAAGTGTTTGTATTACAATTTTTAACATAAGATAATATATTGCAGTTTATGTAACAGAGATGTTTTATTTTATCAAATTTGAGTAGTTTAATTGCAAATTGATGTAGAGTATGATGTCAACAAAATCCTAAGTTGTGCATTATAGCTAGAACAGCATAATTAATATTTGAATTGCTCTTCTGACCCCGTCTGTTGGCAGGTCAGGGGTGGATTCGATGGCGAGCCTTCCCACCTGGACTTAGAGAGACTGAGACTCGCGTCTTTTCCACTTGATGATGTGCTGCACCTTGAGGTGTGGTAGGACTGTATCACTCACACTCTCTCACACAGCTGGTTATACATGAGACCACTGCCTGACATTCTCTCACCCCTATTTTCTTTCACACCTGGGAATTTTTTGGACATTTTTTATTTGGGACTTTGAATAATGAGCTGTTGTGTAGAACATTCTCCACATGTGAAAGGAGTGTGAGATTTGTGTAATATGTTTCTATCAAAGTTAAGGAGTCAGGTGACTAGGGTGCACCCAGCATTGAAGCCCAGCATTGAAAACCAAAAGTAACACTTGGCCAAGTCGTTGTCTTAGTAGTTTATGTGTTTTACTTTTCTTTCATCTTTTGTACGTTTCCTTTCTACAATTGTAAAGTGCCTTTAATGGTTTATTTCACTAACGTCGGCTGGTTCTTTTGAGTTACACTCTTGTCTCTGTGTCTCATTTAAACACACCCCTGTGCTCCTATAGTCGAACCTATTGACCCATTGATATATTCTTTTCAACAATTCCCCTTACCGTGTTACGCATCTCCGTACAGCCACATCTATGTCGTCCGAACCAACCACCTTGCTGACTGATATTCATGCTCATGAATCATCATCGGGACAACAACAGCAGTGTGCACAGCAGGGAGAAACTGCCCATCTGCAGTCTGCCAGAGATCATACGGATGAACCAGGAGGCTGTGTGATGCATGCTTTCAGTGGACAGATGAGACCAGACGGATGGCGTGCTCTTCGTGAAACCCGATTGTGTTGTAGCGCCACATTGGGATGTTTTTTAATGCATCTGTGCCACGACAGCTCGCTGTTACTGAGCGAATACTGAATCCTGGATTACAGCAGAAACCTCTAATGTCAGGACTTCAGTCAGTGAAGAGGAAACACACCACCATCCCCGAGCTAATGCTGCTCTGTAGGGAGAAGGTCCCTGAACCAGCCACTGCAGACACTCACAGATATCTAATATTTTTTTTTAGGTCAAATAACCAAACTGTGAGTTCCTAAATTTCCCCTTTAAACGAAACATTTTCAACATTTCACAGTGAGCAGTGAGGAGATCCGGAGCTGGGCAGTGTGCAGACGCTGTGTTCACAGCTTACAGTCCAGTGCTTCTAACATGTTTACTGCCACACTTCAGAGGCTGAGTTAAATTTAACTAATTAACTGTTGGCTGGAGAGTGAAATTGCCGTTCGGTGTTCAGCATGAGATGCAGCCAAAGTGACGATAACAAGAAAATGAAAAACAACAAGCCGTCCAAAGCTCGTGATAGATGTACGCCACCGCTGCCTGCCGCCATCCAAAGAGTCACTACACGCGTCTGTCAGGTGTGATACCTGCGACGCCGCTCCTGTCGAGCAGTTAGAGTCCGTATATAATCCACTCGGGGTGATTCTGGCGTCTCTGTGCTTTCATTATTTCATCGTGGCCCGCGAGGATCATCACAGTTTAACTGGGACAAAACTGAACTAATGAGGCCAAAATGTAGAGGAGGCACGCCAAAAACACGACCTCGAGTGAACTCGAGTGTCAAACACAATTCTGGCTCTTGTTTATTGGAAGCAAAGCGGATCGGGCTGATGTTATTACAGAGCTACAAACTCCGCAGAGAGCCAGGAAGGGTGGACAGATGTGTCAATTAAATGTGGGACAGGGGAGTGCACTTTATTTCCCGGGGCTGACTCCAACTGGCAACCTCCCAGGCTGGAAAAAGAAGGCGGCGTGGAAAACACTGAGACCAGCAGTTCCTCTCACATCCACACGAGGCAGGCTCCAACGGTAAGCCCGCCCTCCTTACAGCAGGAACAAACGGCTCTGTGGTCTCCATAGTTCATGTCCTAGCAAACATTTCATTAACGCACCTGTTTGATTTTGGCACTCTGACAGATGTGCAGGCACAGCTGTAGCTAATAGCTGTCTGCTAGACCTGTGCTGTAATTTCAATGCAACTGTCTGACCAATAACACGGCTGTCTCGGCTGAGACAAGCCAGGAAGTTAGAGCTCCAGTTTTTACGCCTATTTTGAGGATCACGTGCAGTGAAGTCGCAGTGGCTCTGTCTGTAAACTCATTTTGTAGCTTTTTGGTTTCCGTAGAGCCGATCGGGTGCGTTCAATGACCTCAGGGTGTGCTCACTCCGAGTTATGGATGTGCAAAGGCATCATTAGGAGCTTCAACATCATGAGCACGAACCTGTGCGAGGGCTTCAACACGACGCAGCAAATGCTCGACACTTACCGTAACCTGAGAACATAAAAGCTGCACTTCCACGTTCACTTTTATTAAATATAAAAACTGCAAGAAAACGAGAGCAGAGAAAGGAGGGGGCGGTACGTGCCCGCGTTCAGTACTGTCTATTCATGCCAGCAGTGGCAGGAAGGATTTCTCATGGCGTCCCTTACCTGACACACTCCGCTGATGCACATGTCAAAGGCGTCCGCTCGGCACCGAGTCCCGTCCAGCACCTTCGGGGCCAGTTCCACAGTGAGGCTTCGGCCTTTAGCCTGGCAGCGCAGAGTGCAGGGGGCGGTGGGGTCGTACGGCGCTGGGACCCACTCGTACGTGACGCCCTGGTACTTGATGTCATTGTGAGCCGAACACTGCTGGGCCCGGAAATCCCCCGACTCTGCAGGGCAGTCCTGAGGAGAGGAGACGAAAGTGTCACCACAATAACTCTTTATAAACTCATCTCGTTTTTTCACGTGACGACTGACCGAAATTCATATTTCGCCTCCTAATTCAGTTGGCTCTCATACTTTCTGTTTCTAAAGAAGGGAGGAGGCCCTGGGCAGACCCAGGACACGCTGGAGAGGTTACATCTCTGGGCTGGCCACGGTGAGCCCTGAAGGCCACACAGTTTTAGAGGTTTTCCTCAGGAGCAAACATTTTACTTTTGCATTTCCAACCTGTGGAGGAGCTTAAACATTTCAGCAGATGATCAAACAGCTGGAGGAAGCAGGTATTTTCTGGCACCAGCAGAAACTCGCAGCAGGGAGTCTGTGACGGCAGAGCAGAGATCTCTGGTTTAACACAATTCAGACACTCCACAGAGCCGTGAAGCCTGACAGCAGCTTCCCATGGCTGGTTACCGCTCACTGTCAGCTCCACATCACTGAGTGATAGTCATCAGCCTCACTACTACTCCTTCTTTCAGATGATATAAAAATATCACTACTCGTTTTTTAGATGCACCACACTAACACTTTCCTGTGACACCAGTGTATTAGAGGGTGGTGCTGGGAGACGCTTCAGCTGAATTTAGGGCTGTTGTTTCCTTTTAATGACTCAAATATCCACAGAACGTGGAAAACGAAGCTGCAGCTGGAAGTCCGTCTGTGTGACCGAGAGGAGGTGATGCTGCAGAGAAGCTGTTTCGGTGCTTCTTAGGACCGAACGCCGTCTCGGATCGGGACCAGACGTTTGCTCCTCTGGCAGCCAAAAATCCGTCCTCCTCCGTGTGACGGAGAACTGGACAAATCCGGTGTGACACATCGGCTCCACGCAGTCACACTCTGCCACTGCTCGTATCCTTCAGCCCGAGCTCCGGTTCACACAGACTTAGCCTCAACGTGTCAACAGACACGGGATAGAAATTAACCTGGGAATTTTTCTCACCGGATGCAATGGATCCAGACTAAAACACTTCAGTGGGGAACGAGAGAAATAAGGCCGGTTTTCCTCGGATTAAAAATGGCGAGGTTATTTCAGCAGGCCGGATCTGTGATGTTGCCATTAGCTTATAGATCATATGAGGTTTTCATGCATAAACAGGAAGTAGAGGAGGATACACACACATTCAGACCAAATTTGTGTTTGGTCCGTTCAGATTATTCCTGGGCAGCTTTTTAGTCGTGCCATCTCTGGGTGTGCTGGTCAGGAGACTTCTGCTCTTTGTTTTTCTGGTTTTTCTTGTTCCTTCGTTTACAGCAGCTGATCACGCCGAAGCCAGCCGGGATGACGACCGGAACGGCAACATCGACAGACAGGAAGAGGAGGACGGGCAGACTGTGCAGAGGAGGAACCGAGTGACGGGAAAGAAACGAAAATCTAAGCTGCATCTCCCATCTGTCATCGCAGCGCGAGGTCAACAGGATGCTAAGTTAAGAAGACTTCTGTGAGTTTAACAGCTGAGTGAGAAGCAGAGCGAGCGCCCAAAAGTCTGAGCGTCTCTGTTCCCTCTTGATTGGAGGAGTCGGTGCCCCAAGTGAGGAAGATCCTCCTGATGAGGGACAGGAAGGTGTGAACATGACAGGTGGATCAGTGCTGCACCGCTGTGGTGGAGAAAGCTGAGCTGGAAGGTGAAGCCCCCGTCATGGACATGTAACGAGCGTCATCTCGAGGAGCTTTATTTCGTAAGGTTAAGACCCTCCAACTCCAGACGACCATCTGTGAGCCAACGCTTTGGCAACAGTGGGAAGAAAAACTCCCTTTGAGCAGCGAGGAACGTCCTGGCTCATGTGGAGAGCGGTTGGCACGATTCATTCCTCTGTTAAACTGACAGCTGCGCCTGGGCAGAGAAGCTCAGAGCTCTGTCTGGGTCCCACTGACGGACATAATCTCTCCAGCATCTCCAGGGCCTCCGCCAGCTGGACAAGCCTGAAACGCTACGAGGCAGATGTGGAACCACCTCAGCTGTTCATGGAGGAGTCCCTCCTCCCTGCGTCTCTCTCTGCATCGCCTGGACCACCTTAGACCCACTCAGACTCACCGTGTTACTGCAGGTTCTGTAGCGGATATTTTTTCCTTCACAGCTTCTGTAAAACAAGGTCAGAAAAAAACGATTTAGTGATTAAATCCAAAAGACATCAAAAGCTTTAAAAACAGCGAGTCGTGCACCGTTTCCCATCATCAGCCGGTGAGCTGCCAAATATTATTTTTATAATCAGATAAAAATGATGGTGATGGTTCCACTGGGGCGCAGAGATTATGGTGTAACGAGACAATAATCTCCTAATTACTGACTTACTCAGTTCATTACAGCACACAGAGCTCACAGTGAAGACGCTGCTGACTGTGGGGGGGCGGCAGACACAACCCCCCCACTGTCACTCACTGACCTCACCTGGACCCACAGCACCAACGCTGTGGTAAAGAAGGCCCAGCAGCAGCTGCAGCCTCACTAACAGCTTCTTCCCCTGTTAACAAAGCGTTTCAGCTCCTCTGTTGTTCGTTTGAAGGCAGACGTGACCTCTGACCTCTGACGGTGAATCAGCTGTCTTGGTTGGAGCATCACTCAGACACAGACACCTGCTAATCAGTGCTCAGTGACATCCTATACAATCCCTGAATTTCCGTCTGCACCACAACTGGAGCTCAGCCTTCCTGTGCGGTCTGTTACTACAGACTTCATAACCTCCTGAGAACCAGCCTGTTCATTTATGTTCTCTGCAGTGGGCGTTTGTTTTTGCTCTATATCTACTGACTTATTTGAGCTACCCTACTAAGTCCTGATGTGCTAAACAGAGGACTTCCTGGGCTTTCCACTGATACGTCGTGTGTTTGTGGGGCCTCTTTTAGCTCCAAAGGAAGGAAAATCACGAAAAAGTTCAACGGGAAGATTTGTTTTCCTCGGTTCTCAGGATGAGGCTGTTTTCTTATTCGTCTCCTACTTTCAGCTGCTCTCTTTAGCGGGTCACCTCATCTGCCTCCATCTGACCTACTCCCAAGCATCCTCTGTTACACCGACCGTTTACACCACCTTCACCTCATCCATGAAGCTTTGAACAGACTGTAAACGTGCTGATTTCTGCTTGTTGGACGAGCCTGCGGGAACTGAATCGGCCTGACGTGGACATCAGAGGAACTATTAATGCTTCATCTGTGGAGGTAACGATGGGAATGATGGTGGTGATAATATTACACTGCAGTATTTTCAGTTGCAATGATCATAGCGGAGCAGCAGACGTGGACAGAGCTTCGTGCTCCTCTTGTCTCCAGAAAGCTAAAAACATCATCCTGTCACCGGGTTCTCCGACGCGCGAAGGCATTCAAACATAAACTCAATCAACTCGTCTAAAATGAAAACAGGCTGAGAGTGACGAGGAGTTCGGTGTGAGCACTGAAACCTGTGAGGCCAGCAGCAGTCAGTCTCCAAAGACTCAGAATCAAACCGGGGGTGATGTCACGGGGCTGTATCCATCCTTTATATACAGTCTATAGCCAAACCTCACATCGACTGGTGTCCATGGCTGCATCGTTGGACTTCACAGCTTTTGTTTGACTCATCACTCATTCTGGTGCTGAATGTTCTTATCAACCAGTCACAGAAACACGTGCACAGTTTTCTCATCTTTCCTGTTTCCAGTTCATCATTCATCATCATCATCATCATTTTCACCCTGAACTTTGCTCCAGATCGGACCTCCAGGGGCCTGAGATCCACCATGAATATAATAGATTACCACACACACACACACACAGACACACACCTGTAAGGTAATAGCACACACCACCTGCAGCATACCTTACTCAGTCAGCAGCTATTTCAGCACTTCACTGAGCTCCAGCTGGCAGAGCCCACAAAGCCAAGAAAAAGTAAACACACACACACACACACACACACACACACACACACACACACACACACACACACGCACACACACACACACACAGCCTGAACCTGAGCCCTGTGTGAAATGTGCCATAGCGCAGCGCTCCGTTCCCTGTGACAGCACGGACATGCTGTTAAATCTGTTCCACCTTGTTAACAATCTCTCGGTGTGCGCTAACAGCCGTAAAATGCACATTTGTCCTGCTAACTCACAATAACATTCGACTAAACTGGTTGCAGCTCATTTATCCCGGGGTAAAGCAGCTCTGCTCCAATCTGCTCTTTAGTGCAGATCTGAGCCCGAGAAGCACGCTGCAGCCGTTCAGCTGCACCGGGCACGGACAGCGGCCGACTGCGGCACCGTATTAATGAGCCAATTAATAGATTTCTCCCGCTGAAATGCATCGACGACTCAACCACGGTGAGACAAACTCTGTGTGGGCGTGCAGCGGCCGTGGATGTGGAATGCCTACAGCTTACAGCCGTTAGTGCCCTCCTGAATTTACAAGAGGACCCAACATTGATGTTCAACAGTGTTCTGAACACGTAAACTCCAGTTCAGAAGCAGTTTTCTGTATTTGAATGTTTCTAACTCAGCGTGAGTGAATCACATCTCCCAGGGTTCAGTCTGTGGTGAACATTAAGAAACTGGAGGTCCTTTAACAGAGGACGCCGGGCGGCGTGGATTATTTTACATAACCTGAGGAGGAGAGAAGCCGCCTGTGTGCAGAGGCCGAGGGGAAGAACAAAATGAAGAACATTTATTACAGTCATACTGCTGCTGTTAGCAAATCAGATACGTGAGGTGGTTCTCCTCCACTGAAACAGTGCTGGGATCAACGACAAGAAACTTCCAGATGTTTCCTGGGACGCGCTCTCCATGAGTAAAAACCTAATGAGGGTCATTTATGACCACCTGCACATCGAGTGCAACAGCCGCTGTTTCACACACCGCAGCACGCCGTTTAACCCAACGTGAAGCTGCACCAACAGCTAAATACTGGCTTTGACGTCACGTTGGCCTGTGCACACATAAGATGACGCTTAAAGCATCAAAAGTGTAGTGAAATGTGCTTTACATAACAAGCACTTCTTTACAGTCATGATTCGCTGGTTTCTTGGTACAAAGAGGAGAAAAATCCATCAGGTACAAGATCGGCTTCATCTGTCAGTTAAATCTGTACTTTCAAACACCCGTTCAGTATCAGTCCAGGACTCCACAGGTAATTCCTACAAGTTATGAGGTTATGAGATGTGTCAGCGTCTGTTCTTGTCCTTTTGGATGTTACATTTGAAGCTGTCTTCACAGATGCAAAGTTGCAGGAATGCCCTGAAATTTCCGTCTTACATTTAAAGCCTCCTCACATCTGTGCTGTGCGTGCTTGCACGTGCATCCTCGCCATCCCCAAAGGTCAAAACTCCACACGGAGCTGAAATCAGCAGGTGTGCTGATGCGTCATCGCACACCTCTGAGCCTTTACTGCAGGAGGAGCCTGGACGACAGCGTGGAGCCGCAGGTGCACACGGCGGACTTTTCATAATTTTATCAAAGTCACACGTGGGTCCTGCAAATACGTGCAGGTCTTATCATCCTTTTTTATTTGAACATTACTCCCGTGACGGCTCTTTGTCGCCGCCTTTCATCTGCAACTCTATTCTAAAAGTCTTCAAAGGAAGTTTAATGACACAAAGAGCAAGAGAATGACATTTCTGTAGAGCACACTTTAAACTTGCAGTAAATAATAATGACAGGAGGGGTATTCACCTACTTTCATGTCACACTGATAATAACAAGTATTCTGAATATGTCAGGTATGCCTTTGAGAGCTCGTAATGGAGCTTTCTGTCATCTTTCAGTGTGAAATGTACAGCTGGCACAAAGAAAAGTGAGGATTTTGGCTTCTTGTGTCCAACTGAAAACTGAGGAGGTAATATTACAGCCTGTCAGGAGATGAGATGAGAATAATAAACTCACAAGAACATCAACTGAAAGGAAATGTGGGTTTTTTTCTTCTCCTTTACACGTTCAACACCGGCTATAATTCAGGCACTAATGGAGTTTCTGACCTCTAATAGCAGAGAGTGCTTTGATGAGGAGCACCGAGCTCAGCAGGAATCCTTTAATGGGAACTGCTTTCAGCACATTCACCGTGGAGTTTCAGAGGATGTTCATTTTCTTGCATACATAAAAATGTAAAATAGAAATAATGAAGTTCACAGTGCAGAGGAGACTTTTTTTCCTGTGAAGTCGGAAAAAAATGACAACCGCAACGAAACACAAAGACGACACAGCTGACTGTGGACATGCACATTAAAACATCTGTGCATTTTATATCTTCACAACCCAGAAACGCTCTGCCTGACTTTCTGACCCTGAGTGCAGGGAGAGGAGGCGTCTGTCTGCACACGCACACACACACACACACACACACACACACACACACACACACACGCACACACACACACACACACACACACACGCACACACGCACGCACACACGCACACACACACACACACACACACGCGCACACACACACGCACACACACACACACACACGCACACACACACACACACACACACACACACACACACACACACACACACACGCACACACGCACACACGCACACACACACACGCACACACACGCGCACACACACACGCACACACACACACACACACGCACACACGCACACACACACACACACACGCACACACGCACACACGCACGCACACACGCACACACACACACACACACACACGCGCACACACACACGCACACACACACACACACACGCACACACGCACACACACACACACACACGCACACACGCACGCACACACGCACACACACACACACACACACGCGCACACACACACGCACACACACACACACACACACGCACACACGCACACACGCACACACACACACGCACACACGCACACACACACACACGCACACACACACACGCACACGCACACACACACACGCACACACACACGCACACACGCACACGCACACACGCACACACACACACACACACACGCACACACGCACACACGCACACACGCACACACGCACACGCACACACGCACACACACACACGCACACACACACACACACACACACGCACACACACACACGCACACACACACACACACACACACACACACGCACACACACACACGCACACACACACACACACGCTAGTTGAAGTGGTTCATGCGTCTCTGAGATGAACTGCACCTCAGACCCCGGACATGGTGGGGAAATCCTATTACTACCCCTGAAAGAAATGGATGTGCGGTGTGGTGAGGGAGGTCCGTGCAGCTCAGACTGCGACCTGGACCTGGCGGAGCAGCAGAAAATAGACGAGTGAAACATCCGTGATTGCAGTGAAACACTTTTTAAGTGCTTATCAGCCCAGAGTGCATCAGGTTGTTCCAGCAGATTCCCAAAAATCCGTTAGTTTGTCACTCGTCCCTCTTCGCAGTTAGCAGGTACTCGCCCCGGCTGACGGACAGCACTCTGCAGGCCGAGCGGAGATGGCTTAACGAAGTCATTCGGCCACTGCAATTTTGTCCTTATACAAACACACGAGTCCTTACACCTGCTCATTTCTGCCACATCAGACTTTTAGAAGCAACCACGCACATCTGAACCCAAACCTGGTGGTAAGCTTGGTGCCTACGTTTACCTGCAGAATCTTTCATGTTTCTGATAATCAAAGAGCCAGACAGCAGCTGCTGTACGACAGGCCGAGCGAGCGGGAGTCAGCGGACCCCCGAAGGGAGAAAGGCACAGTCTGCACCAGAGGAGGCAAAGCAATGAGACCCAGGACATAGCAGTTCTTACTGCTCTGACCAGTGCAGGCAAACACACCCTGACATGGACTGGATTTTGGTCCCCACAAGTATAGTAAACTTCCAATTATTGGTCCCCACAAAGATGTTTAAACAGGTATACACACACAGACACTACGCTAACTTCCTCCAGGCTTCACTAATTATGTCCACAAGTCAAACTAGCTGCACAGACGCAGCGGTCGAGCTCGTCATCGGGCACGCTGCTTAACGTTCAGCAGCGAATGGAGACCGAATCTCGTCATGCAGATGAAGTCTGAACAAATCAGAAGCTCCAATCACTTCCAGACGGCGGCCGCTGTGATTGAGTGAACCTCGATCAGTCAGATGAAGGCTGGACGCCAGACTTCAATCAGAGTGGTAAACTGTGCTCTGACATCAGCGTCATCAGCGGGAAGGACTGTGCAGGGGGCCTTAATGAGAACAGCAGAACAGGAAGTGAAGTTCAGCTGGACTGGATGAGAGCTTGCACCCAAAACTGCTGCCGAACACGGCGCAGGGCGCGTGATTACGCTGCTCAGTAACTGTAATGCAGAAGATTTAAGACAATAATTCATGGATTTAAACGTCTTTCCCGCCATTTCTGACTGAGACGGCGAGGTGTGCTGCCAGCTAACATCATCCTCCATTATTCATTAATACCATGTAGGAACATGAATAATCGGTTCTGACTACTGTTTTCATGTCTGTCAGCAAACATCGAGAGCAGTTTTCAGACAGGAAGAACCAAACATCCAACGCTCGTCCGCTCTCAGCTCCAGTGACTCCACGGCCCACAGCCGGAAACCTACGAATGTGAGAAAATACGTCCTTCAAATCATTTCACAAGACACTCAAAGACTCATTTGCATAGTGTACTTACTCCTTTTTTATCTCTCTTTGGATCTTCCTTTCAGCTCATAACCACAAGTGTCAATTAGCAAGTTTTAGCACCGCTGTGAGTGTATTTACTGTGTGTTGTTGAACGCAGCAGATGCCTCAGCAGCAGCACGGGTGAGAGCGCTGCAGTCAGATTTAATGAAGACAAATGCATCGCCGGGAGGCTGCAGAGCGATACCGCAGGACGCAGACAGCCTCTGATGACTTCCTGAACGCTGCACGACAAACGGCCGAGCAGAGACAGACTGACAGGCGGCCGCGGGCTTTAAACCCAGCAAACACGCTCCAACTCAAACACTCGCTGCCTTTATCGGTGCGAGGAAGACACTGAACACACCAGCCCAGGCAGACTTCCCAGAGTCCATCTGCTCCACACAGAGGTCTGCACTTCATCACAGCTCCCAGCCGTCTTCCCCATCGGAAGCTTCTTTACAGTTTCTGCTGCGTTCCCGGTTCTGTACGCTTACTTTGGGCACAGGATGTGCCACGTTTAGCTTCTCACATTTAGTGTAGTTTTTATAGCTTTCAGAGAAAGTTTGAAAAACCTGTGGCTGAGATACCTTCAAGCAGCCCTGATCATCCCCTGTGCAGCTAATGTGGCTAATGCCAGAGGCCTGCTTTTACCATCTATGTTAGAAATCTTACATTATTTATTTATTTATAGGAAAAAACGAGCCCAAAGAGTCGTGCTGATTTCTGC
This sequence comes from Astatotilapia calliptera, assembly GCF_964374335.1. Lineage (NCBI taxonomy): Eukaryota > Metazoa > Chordata > Actinopteri > Cichliformes > Cichlidae > Astatotilapia > Astatotilapia calliptera. The sequence goes on from NC_137422.1 coordinate 40,066,779, forward strand.
TGTTTACTTTATGAAGTACACACTCAGGCATTCTGCAGAAACAGACTTCTTACACTAAGATGAAATATTTAGTTAAACTTCTTTGAAGTGACAGAAAGATGGTGTTTGACTGGTTGGCCCACTTGAGGTCACAGTGGATGGCCCACGATGTGGAATAAGTTTGACACCTCCACCTTTCCATCGGTCCATCAAAAGTAGTTGTAGGAGGTGGATTCGGCTTAATCTGAGCCTTGGACAGCACTGAGCCTTCACCTGAGCTCTCACCTGTAACCAGGATAATGACTGTGATCTGTAACCACTCGCAGACACCACGGCTGTTTCTCCTGTCTGTGCAGGAGCGTCTCACCGCGCAACCAACTCTATTTTTCTTGTTTGATGGTGTTTGGCAAACAGCTTGTGGGTGCGTTATCGCCACCTTCTGACAGCGGCAGCATGTCACATACGAACAAGCTCAAACAAAGAATACTGTGACTTATTGATATATGAAATATCTGCACTGCACCGTGGTTAGCGCTGTGTTAGCCTGCAGCTGGAACCAACACCTGAGCTCCACCTGGTCAGCTGACCAATCAGAGTAAACTGACAGCGTGTGGGACATCCCTGCTCCATTTGTTTTGCTGCAACATCATAATTACTGTTGCTCTCTGTCTGCTCAACTTTTGATGTCACAGCGTTAGATTTTGGGGGGAAAAGATGATGGTGGGAGGAGTGGGAGGAGCCACGAGTCCACAGAAACAGGCGACTGGGCTTTGGGTTTATGACCCACTTGTTCACTTTTAAACTTAGTTTGCTTATTTTATTTTATATTTTTTAATATTTTCAGATTTCACTTACAGTTTGGTTACATTTGAGCAGATTTCGGTGAATTTCAGTGCTGTGACACGTCCACTGCAGGTCACAGCCATGTTTAGTATTTCTGTGGTCGTTTTTCGTGAAGTCACACAAACATGACTGTGATGGTGATGGAGCAGCATCATTGTGCAAACATGCTCTAATGATGAACCTGTAAATTATCATAATTACTGCTTAAAATCTGAATGATTGTGCTAAGCCACGCCCTCCTGAAACATCTGTTTAACAGGTAACGACACAGCAGAACATTCCTCTTCAATATTTGATGGCACGATAAATGTGTGAGTTGAGCAGATCTGTGACCGTCTGACAGGTTTTAGTCATCAAACAGTCTCATTAACCCGAGCAGGGAGCCGCCGCTCTGCTCGCACGTCACACGCCGAAGGCTGATTTTGGTCTTTTGCTTGTCTTAATGATCAGATTTCTGCCATGAAGTCGCTCCACATTTCAAAGATGCTGTCACATTGTGTCTTGTTAGATGGTAAATGAGGGTTACCCTCCATTGAGGCAGCGTCGTAGCGAGTAGGAGGCTCCTCCCCCGCAGGTTCGAGAGCAGTCGCTCCAGGCGCTCCAGGCATCCCAGCCGATTTCCCTGTCCTCATCTGAGCGGGTCATCCTGGATGCCTAAAGAAGGACAAACAGCAACACAAAGGTTGTGCGTATTAAATCACATTCACACCAAAGCTTTGTGGTTGTAAGAAGGCGTGCCTCGTTGGTTTCCAACGCCTGCTAAAGCAAAACGCTCCTGCAACACGAGCGTCTGTTCTCACGGCAGTCTGAGAATCAGTCACAGTCAGACATGGCTCTACCACGGTCTGCATTTCTGTCTGATTGCTGGAAATTCAACAAACCTGCTGGAGGACAGCTCGTCACAGGCCGTATATTTACTGCTCTGTGCCGTGTGGAAACACTCCGTGATAAATTCTTGATAAAGCTTAAGCTAAAAAAAGCTTAAAGGCTCAGAGGGACACAGTGAAAGTGTGCCATGCTGGCAGAGATCATTTCTTTTTACAGCGTTAGAGCAAATATATCCACAGTGAGCCGACGCAGCAGAAGTTTAGCTCTCTCTAGAAAAAGTCCCAAAGTCTCAGGAAAGAGGCTGAACGGCTCATGCAGGCGCCGCACAGCTGAGCGACAACACTCCCAGAATGAGACGCAAGAAATGTGAAACTGAAGAAACTATTACACCAGTGGTGAACGGGCAGCTAAATGGGAAAAGACATTTCATTGTCACGTTTGCTGTGTAGCAGGCAGGACCCGACACACTCGGGGAAGTAAACGTAAAATGCCAGCTTTATCTGCGGGACAAACTCCACAATGAAAACATGAAAACTAGGGAGCTAAACTGGGACAGAGAACAAGGAAAAAGCACACAGGTAGGGGAACGGGTGGGAACGCAGCTGGGACCAACTTCATAGGCTGCATCTTCCTGAGGCCGTTTGCGTCACAGCCAGGCGACGAAGGCTGTCCAAATTCAAAGACTCCTAGAAATGCAGCCAACAAATGCGTCCTCCTTTTCCCCAGATTTGAAGGATAGGTCGGGTGTGTCCTTCCTGGCCCACCATATCCCAGAATTCATAGCGCGGCCCAGTCAACTCCAGTTTCCAACAATGGCAGCAGCTACTAAGTTTTAATATTACTCTTATTACTCTTTCTGTGTCACACGAGAATGTAGCTGTGTAAGCTTCAAACATCTGCTCGGTTTATCGAGACACCACATGCGATCCTCTCGATTTCCCAGTCTGTGAGAGGCGGCAAGTTGTTTGTCTGACCTGGATTTTAGTCAGGAGTTGACCTCTTTGCGCCAAATACCGCTCCTCTGCTCTGGCATCACTACTGAACCCTAACTTCATATCATAACCCTGCTTCCATTCAGTTTCTGTCTTCTTATGCTGTCCAACCTCCTGCTGCAGTCCCTCTTTCCTCCAGCCTTCATCGTAGGCTCCTGCTCTTCTGATGAATCATTCCCTGCTTCTATGATACTGGTTATATACTGTAGACTTTGCAGAGTGAAATCATATAATCCACAATTGCAGGTTTAGCATTCAGACCAGTTTTTGTGCATTCCATCTTAAATTGTTTTTGATATAATTTTGTTATTTTTTTAAAGAAAAAAAAAAATACCATATGCATATTGACATACACATGTATTCAACACTCTGAATACATCCTCAGATTAAGGACCTGATATCATCTCCTGTTGCCCTGATACAGCACTTCAAATTGTACTTATGATTCTGCAGATTCAATAAAATGTCATTTTTTTTCTCAAGAAAAAAAAAAAAAAAAGACACCACATGTTTGCAAAAGTGCTCCGACGTTTTCGGAGACGTCTGTTACCCACCAGCTCGACAGCTGACCGGGGCGAGAACGGCGAACTCCTGGCACAGCGTTTTCAAACCCCTCGCGGTCTTTGGCTACTCAGGTTAAACATGATATATGAGTCACTCAGATAACATAAAACTTTTATTGTTTGGCTTTTTTCAGTGTTTGATTTGTTCCTGAGTAAATCGGTTTGGCTGAGATTAAAGTTCTAGTTTTCACACAGCTGAATAAACGTCAAACAGAAAACTGATTAAACAGAAGTGAGACGGTGGAGAGTTTACTCCAGTGTCCTGTTATATTGAGGAAGCAAGCAGCAGACGGCAAAGTTTATTAAACTCTACAGAGACAGCGGTGACGCAAATCTGAAGGCCAGACCGTCCGGGTCCTCAGGAGGATGCAGCCTATGAATTTGGACACCCCCAGGGACTATCAAAATAAAACAGGAAACACAGGGAGCACAGGGACAGGAGTGACATGAGACACGACTGACTGGGGGACAAGAAAATAAGCATGAAGACAGAACTAAAGCTACAGTAAACAAACAAAAGCAAAGAACTAGAACTCAAGAAATATCCGAGAACAAAACAAACTAAAACACCAACATTGATGATCCATGATGGAATCAAAGGTTCACAATAACACAAAAGCACCGAGTCACTGACCCAGGATCGAGACATTTATTAACTTATGATAACACAGGAGACAGAAACTTTTTTAAGATCAGGTTGAAAACTTTCCTCTACCGGATCACTTATCATTAGTTACACTTCAGTAAATGTAATCTCGAGTTTATAGCTTCACAAATAAAATGTCTATTTGTGTTTTCAGTGAGGAAAAATCTAGAAACACAGTCTACATGTCTGATTTCCAACGATTCCCACTGGATATATGGAGCTGACGCCGTCTCTCCTTCCAGCCCGACACAGAGAAGCATCTCTGGGTAAAACTGGCCTGTGGACTCCTGCTGTCCAAGAAAGCCCCGATAAAAGAACGTCTTTCGGTGGGACGAGCGGTCAGACTCCGACGGTCGCTCCCGATAGGCTGAGCAGCCACAGGTGAATATGAATAAATGATTCAGAGCAGCGGGACTGATCGCAGCCTCACTGACAGCACGTCGCCACAGCAGCCGCTGTAAAGCGTTTACAGATGTTACAGATGTTTCCACCTCTGTGTTCAGAGTTTGAAGGTCACTCAGATTCATGATGTAGATAAAAACTGACTCACATTTTTATTTACATTTACAGATATCGCTGTTATCTCACTGCTCTTTTATAAAGCTATATATATTACGCATCATATTATACGCTGCATATAGGACTATTATATAATACAGACATTTTCCCACACAAGCTATTTCAGGAGAAGCAGGCTGGAATATTTCCCACAGTTTTATCATAATCATAAATACTGGATGCAGGCTGTGCAGGAGGGCGCGCACATGACGGCGTGCAGGAACGTTCAGGAGAACAGCGGCCGATGCATCACCTGGCAAACATTAAACAAGAAATGTTCACGTATGCATGTGGTCACTTCATATTCCCCAGACTTCTGCACGTCACTGACTCGCACGCTTCACCTTCGTTTCCATCCATCCACCCTTTTAACTGCTCTTAACCTATCCATTCGGGGTTATGGGGTGGGGGCGGAGCCTACACGTGGGCTACACCCAGGACAGGTTGCCAGTTGTGGCAACCTCCGTTGTGGAGCGCCACAACGCCGCTGCTGTTGACCATCTTTGTCGCTGTGGGCGTGTCAGAGGAGCTGCGGCGCCACCATCAACTACAACAGCTGCTGCGGTAGAAAAACAGAGGCTGAATCTTATATGTTATGTTTGCACACAAGCTCCTAAATACATTTCAGAGCGTTTACGCGTGAGTGCGTTATATTGGTCACATGTGAGTAAAACCATCGCCAGCGTGACCGTCCTGGTGGAAACCCCAGGCGTCCCAGTCGGCTTCGCCAAACCTGTCCTCTGGCCCTGCCTCCATGTTCAGCAGTGACTCATAATCTGTTTGAGATGCATGTTGGGTGTAAAACAGGCTGATCAGTGGAGACTGATCGTACCGCAGCAGCAGGCCTCGAGAGTCCTTCTGCTGCTGTAGAAACCTCTTTGCACACTCGGGTTTCTTATTTCAACGCTTGATATTTTACCATCACCAGGCCAAAAAACGCTCAAAAAGACTCGGCCAAGATATCTGAATTATACATAATCCAATCCTCTTACTCAAAACATGTCTGACTGGATGCAGCCAAGTAATTTCTGACAGTTTGTGATCCGTGTGCGCAGCATCGTCCCATCGGGAGCGTTGTCCAAAGTGCAGAAGAGTCCAGCGGTTCGTCGGCACGGACAGCAGGTCTCTCTGCCGAAACACTGATGAGAGCCTCGCCCTCTGCAGACACCCAACAGTAGCATTACGTCACACGAAACAGTCGTCTGTTTTAGGCAAGCAGTCACACAAAGCTGCTACAGCCTCGACGCACCCCCCCACCGAACACCGACCTTTCTCCTATCTTATCTGCTGTGTGAAAAGCTGAGATGAAAGAGAGGGAGTGATGGAGGGAGGCTCTGATAGAGAGCGGGAGAGAGTTTTCCTGGCTGTGTGTCACCAAAAATAGGAAAATTGGCTTCCCTGGGTCAGTGATGTCACTACAGACCCTGTGGTGCCTCGGTGTGTGTGTGTGTGTGTGTGTGTGTGTGTGTGTGTGTGTGTGTGTGTGTGTGTGTGTGTGTGTGTGTGTGTGTGTGTGCGAGAGAGGAAAAATGAAGCACAATGAAGTATTTATGGAAAATACTGGAAGTCAGAGGGGGAACGAGCCGAGCCTTCCAAAGTGCTTTTTCACAGTTTAGAGTTCTGCTGTGAGCTGAACCATCCAGACTCAACATCAGCTGAACTAAAGGAGCTGCTGATGGACTTAAGGTGATGCAGGACTCCTACATCTCTTTTCTCCTTTAGGGCAGAGACAAATACCTGGCGTCCTACGTGGACAGGAATCTCTGCTGCTGTCTCTGCAGAGAGGGCCAGAGTCGCCTCCTCCTCCTGAAGACGTTCCTTCAGAGTACGTCTGCAGATATTTTATGAATCTGTTGCTGATAAAACATCAGAACTTGGCTTGGATCGAATCTGGATCGAGATCATCTGCGTGCGGTCCCTCGCAGCGTGTCCTTTGGTTCCCGAGGCCATCCACTTTCCTCAGCTTTTTTGCTGCAGTTGTATAATTTTACAACTTCCACAGTCCCGAGCAGCTGTTACGATAGGAAATCTCCTGCAGGGATTAATAAAGTTTTTCCTTCTGAGTGCGATCTAGCCCGTGTACCACCAGGACAATAGTCAAAGCATGAGTTTAAACAGCTGGAGAAACCTTTGCTGCAGCAGCGACAGTGCAGGCAGTCAGTAAAACCCACAGGACAGGAACAAACTCTAATTCCTCTGACAATGTTATTTATGCCTGGTCAACCAGAATTAACATTTCTGACATACCTCTGCAGGTTTCATTTCAGCCTGCCTCCCAGGCTGAGTGCTGGCTCACAGCGGAGCTGGCAGAGGACAACGCTGTGAGGGTCGTACCCACATACATGGGTCTGCTGTGTGTGTCTTGGACTCCTGCGCTGAACTGGATCTCGGGATTCTCTCACATTTCTCTTCGTGCCTCTTCCAAAGAGACAGACTGAACAGCTCGAGAGGAATTAGACACGTTAACGCTCAGCTAATAGGATAAAACAGCCTTTTGTTGTCGGGCTCGGCCAGCTAACCGCCATCACGGACCTCCAACAGTAATAACATCGGCATGAGGAGAATCTGTCCAGCCAAGGCTTTTTTGGCCCGGGTGGCCAGCAGGGCCCATTGTGCCTGCATAGTTCAGTATCAGCAAGCTGTGTCCACTGACAACTCAGATGACCTCGCCATCCACGGCGCATTTCTCAGTTTCCCAGTTTGAAGGTTCAAAGTGGCACTGGCAGATGCGATGAGTCCACTGGTGCCACTCGGGCATCTTTTCTGAAAGTCTCATTATAAGAAGAGAAGACTTATAGAAACCAGCACTGTCGCTGTACTGGGTTTAGGTCAGGTGATAACCTCTGGGACTGAAACACTCACTCCCACAGGAGCTGCTCGGCCGTGAAGCTGCCAGCGTGCAGTCTTTGTGTTGGTGTTAATGCCAGAGGAGGTTTGGAGCTCTCCAGTTATCGAGTCGGCTCTGAGACTTCACCTGGTCTGACACTATGAGGCTGATCAGGAGTATCCAGGAGGGAAGAAACTCCAAGAAATTCCATTGTTGCAGACGTCACATCCAGTTGCAGCACCACAGCAGGTTTCAGTGAGCTCTTCAGAACAAGCCTTTCTTTCATCGATGTTTGTAAAGGCAGGAGCCGCATTTTACAGACCACACCTGAACACACCTGAACTCAAAGATTAATTCTGTGTCCATATAGTGTATTAAACCAAAGCAACTACACCTGCAGCTCCTCTAACGCCCAGCAGAGGCTCCAGCAGTGAGTCCGTCCCCGTAGACTCCCACGTTAAAACGTCCAAGATGAACTACACATGTTCGGATTTCTGGGTGTACCTGGGGATCTCCAGTCAACTTGGAGGCATTCCCGATCATATGCTGGACACGTCACCTGGTTGCATTCCTCATGACGATGCAGCGGCTCTGCTCTGAGCTCGCTTTGTCACTCGAAGGTTGAGCTGAGCCGCACTGCAGCACAAAGTAATTCCAGCCTCCTGCATCCACAACCACATGCAGGTCACGATCACAGGTGAAGCATCGAAAGCTTCCAAAGGCAGGTAGGCAAAGGTGAGGATCTAAATCAATGAACAGCCACCGTTGGGTCATTGCATCCTTTTATTCATTCAGTCATCGGTTCAATAATCCCTTCATTCACTACTTTATTGACTTCTTTGTGCCTTATTCTCCTCCATTAATCCCAAATTGCATCATTTCCCTCTTTGTCTGAGAATCAGGAAACATGTTCAAGTGCAAATCCTATTAGGTTGCTTCACACTTGATCTCCTGCAGAGTTTCGAGCTGGTAAACAGCCTTGCATCACTTTGTTTGGTTGGAGGCGCTCGCAGGGAGTGAAAATAGCCGGCAGCATTAATCTCAGCTTGTGCTCTGAGATTGGAGGGTGTCGGATGGGATTAGAAAAAAACTGTCCAACTCCCTATATGAGCGCGCTGAATGCGGGACACAATGTGCTGCTTATAACGTCTGGTTAAGGTATTCTCAGCCGGCCTACCGTATTGTAGGTGCGTGCATTCTTTGCAGACTAAATCCATTTTGTTAAATGCAAACTACCAGAAATCTAAAAGCTACAAGTAAAGATTTATTTTGCCTGTGGCAGCAGTCTTGATGCGGATGCTTAAAAGTCTATATGAGCCTAATCGACAGGAAGTGATGCTTTCTGGGAACATTTAGTTCCTGTTAAATCAGAAGATGCTCATACAGTGCAAAGCAAATCCCATCCACTGGTTTCTAATGATCTCTATTATGCATTAGCAGCCCTTTGGAAGTGAGTTGTATATGTGGTGCAAAATAAAGCTGAAAGTATGCTTGTCAGACAGCCGTGGAGCCTCAGGCTTACTTGTGGTTAACAAAAGCACAACCATAGCTGAGAGAGCTCTCTGACCGTCAGTCTCCTTCAGTCTCCGCTGCTCGTGACCTCGTATAACTCTCGCCTTGAAACTTTTTCTGGCTTCTGCAGTTTTCTTCCTACATATTTGGCCCACATCGGTCTGAAATGCTGCAGCGAGAGCGCTACCGGGGACTCGACTTTCTTATTTCTCCAGCATTCGTTTCTCTCTGACACTTTCCATGAAAAATCAACCCGACTGCCTCAGGATCAGCTGATTTTTTTCTACGATGTCGTACATTTAATGAAGGCGTCCTAAATTTTACCTCCATACTGTGAAAATGCTCAGATTTACAGGTCCTTGAATTACACACAACAATTTGAGCTCTACAAGTTTCAGGGCTGAAAAACACATCACTATCACAAAATGTAACCAAAATAAAGTTTCCAAGTGAATCTTCAGAAAACAGATGAAACATGCAGGATACCTTTTTCTCTGCTCCTCTTCATCACAGACCATCATTACACTGCTGCAGTTTATTCAAACTCTGATATCGACCACGATACTGAAGGTCAAAGATGCTTATAGAGAAAACGCTGCTGAGCAAAAACCAGATTTAGTCCTTAGACTGTGACACTTTAAGTCAAAGCTGGGGACCTGCAGGCCTGGAGGGCCAGTGTCCTGCAGGTTTTAGATGTGTCCTTGATTTAAACGACTAAATGAACTCCTCAACATGTCCTGAAGTTCTCCGGAGGCCTGGTAATCAACTCATCGTTGAGATCCCCACTCCTGTGTAAGTAAAACTGATTTGTTTGCAGGTTTCATAAAGCTGAAATGTAAAGTTTTATCCAGTCCTCGGTACCACGGGGGCTGGTAACCCAGAAGACATTTCCTGTGTTTGTTCTCCAAAGATGGAAAAGGCAGCGAGTACAGTAAAGCCACTGTTCTCTGCAGATGACGGTTGGCGTCCACTCTTCCTCAGTGCGGGAAATTAGTTTGAGACCTGAGCAGAATGAATTATCCGCAGGCATCGACCTCGGAGCACATCGTAATCCATCAGTGCCACTGCAGGGCTGTGAAATCGTCGCCTCTGTCAGAGAGCGGATGTTAAAGATCTTTTCTCACACGTCACGGACGGTAACGAGTGAAAACCACACTGACCTTTTACTGCTGACTGATAAAGACAGTTTTTCTCTGAAGCCGCTGACCATGAAACACACCTGGAATATTATTAGCGGGGTCCATATTTAACTGCACAGGTAGCCTTCAGCGTTGGCTTCCAACATGCAGGGTTAGCGTTGGGATCAGGAGAATTTTAGACCAAACCATCCAAACCCCGACAGAGACCTGCAGCCTTTGTCGCATTTAAGACACAAGGAATAATAAACTTACCTAAAACTAAGCCAACAATAACTCAAAATGAATATTTAAGGTAAAAATCCAGCTGCCACAAAGCTCTGTTTTGCAGTAAAATGGGAAACAGCTGTAAACATGAATGAGTTTAGTGTGAGCAGCTCGGTCTGAACTCTGGCTCTCTGTCATCTCTGTGAGGATCTTTAGTTCAAAGCTCAAAGCTTTTGTCCTTCCACTGAGATCATTTCTGACGAACCGTCTCTGCTGGATTAATCTCTGTTTCTATTTAACCTACTAAACATTTGCCACTCTTGTGTGTCTCCGTCAGCCAGCGCAAAACCTCAAGGTTTTCCTTAAACTAACAAGCTTTACTGTGTGAACCAAAAATAACAGAAAACAAAGTGAAACAGGAACGGAGAGGATGCCTGACTCGAGCCTTGACCCGACTCTTCGTTCCTCAGTGAAACAACATATTTCAGCCTCTGCATCACCAAACCAGAGGCTTCAAATCTCGCTGATGACAAAGTGCCAAATCGCAAACAGAACGAGAGCAGCAAAGAAAACCAGACGGCCTAAAGTGCCACTCTGACACTCCCATCTTCTGTCCACATCCACTCAGCCTCCAGAGGCTCTTATTATTTGTCCTGTTGCTACATGTGATGTCACTGACAAGACTGGCGAGGTCTGGCGAGGGAGCACGCTCGCCGTGTTGGCTGTGCTCAGTAAACACAGCTCGCCTGAGCTAGATAAACAGCGGCGGGCTGGGTATGAAGGCCACGGCGTGCCACTGATCCAAGCTGGAGCTCTTGGATTTTACAGTCGTCTGCGGTATGTC